>NW_024379537.1:0-5186 GCF_016835505.1 Polypterus senegalus
TTTGTGCTGCCACGACAGTGGTTGAAAATTAAGACCAGTATAACCTGTGTCCATGGAGAAATCAACTGGTAAAGGTCCACCATTGGTGCCATCAGTTGTGGAGGATCGGTAAAAAAATTAACTATGGCGGGCCTCCCAAATTCACCACACCTGGTGATACTGGGGCAGGACTGGTCTGAAATTAAAAGCGGCAAGACACATACCACTCCTTGGTTTAATTTGGGCCTAGTTATAGACGGGGATGAGCTGTCTCCAGCTGCCTCCATGGCATGTAATCAGCCGGTAGAGAGAGAGCAAGTGGCCTCCCTGAGTGAATTGGCAACTCCCGGAAGTTGTGTCCCGATACGTCATCCACCAGCGCCGAGACGGAACGGGAGGAAACCACGCCCCTTGAGGTTGGCCCAGACCCTCTCAGCTTTTTGCACTTTCAATTTAGGGAAATGTCGGCATCTTTTAAAAAGGAACAGTGGAATGACGACTCCCTTAAGTTTGCCAAAAATGCAGTGGTCCTGGTCAATGGCCAGTGCACTCACCAGTCAATGCTGGTTGGAAAATGACCTTTTGTATTGCGTAGTTGAGCATGATGGACAGTAGAGATGACTACTGCTAATCCTGCGGACCTTCAGGCGGCAGGTCTCCTAGGTGGCCATTTGGGCACAAAGAAAACCCTGGAGCGGATTAAGCCCCGCTTTTATTGGCTGGGAATCAATGAGGAGGTTCGTCGCTTTTGCACTTCCTGCCCGGAGTGTCAATTGCGACAGATTCAGCCCGAGGACACAAGTATATTTTAGTCCTCATGGATTATGCTACCAAATAACCCGAAACTGTTCCGTTTGCACTCAGCCACTTCTAAAGCCATTGCATGGGATTTAGTAGGGGTCTTTGCACGCGTTGGCATCCCTAAGGAAGTCCTGATGGAACAAGGAATGCCTTTTACCTCGGAGATGTTCAAAGAGACTGCCAAGTTACTTAAAATAAAGCACTTAAAGACAGTGGTATATCATCCTCAAACCAATGGTTTTGTAGAGAGGTTCAATCAAACTCTCAAACAAATGCTTCGTAAGGTGGTCAACGACTGGGATCAGCTCCTCCCCTTCATCCTTTTTGCCTATTGCGAAGTCCCACAAGCCTCCAAGGGGTTCTCTCCTTTTGAATTATTGTATTGGATATTGCATATTAGATATATTAAAAAAAGGATGGGAAGAGGAGGCTCTTCCCTTTACAAATATATTGGAATATATTGCACAATTACGTGATAGATTTGGTAAAATTTGGCCCCTCCTTATAATTCACATGAAAGAGGCTCAAGCAGAACAGTTCCGATATTACGACCGTGGCACGTCTCTCTGAGAGTTCCGCCCGGGAGATCGGGTCATGGTCCTAGTCCCTACCTCCCACTCTAAGTTTCTTGCCCATTGGCAAGATCCCTACGAAGTTAAGGAGAGGAAAGGACTTGTCAACTGTTTGGTGAGTCAACCCAATTGTTGGCCGAGGGAGCGGGTTTATCATGTAAATCTGCTGAAACCATGGAAGGACAGGGATCCTGATCTCTTCTCTGGTCAGCCCTGCTCACTCTTTGCTCACACGGCTAGCCTTAACTTCGGTGTGGATTTAAGTCCCAGACAACAATGGGAGCTAGAAAAGGATATCCTGTCTGTCCTAGAGGCAGTGAGTGAAAACCCTGGAAGGACCCCTTTGGTTGAGTACGACATTGTTACAGAGCCCGCCCAGGGTTATAGTCAGAGAATGTCCATATCGTCTTCCCAAGGCAAAAAGAGCTGAAGTGGAGCTTGAGATCAAGCACATGCTGGAACTAGGTGTAATAGAGGAAAGTCATAGTACCTGGTCCAGTCCCATTGTATTGGTCGCTAAGCCTGACGGGAGTTGAAGGTTTTGCAACGACTTCCGTTGACTTAATCAGGTCTCCCAATTTGATGCTTATCCAATGCCACAAGTGGATGAACTCCTTGAGTGGCTAGGAGAAGCTCAGTATTTCACCATGCTGGACATGACAAAGGGGTACTGGCAGGTTCCTTTAACGGACTCCTCGTTAAGACCGTGTTTATCACCCCTAGTGGACACTGGCAGTATCGTGTCCTTCCATTTGGGTTACATGGGGCTCCAACGACCTTTCAACGTGTAGTGGACAAAGTGCTCATGCCTCATAACTCATACAGTGCTGCCTACCTGGATGACGCGGTCATCTATTCTAGCACATGGATGGAGCACCTACAGAAGGTAAAAGCGGTATTGTGGACACTTGGTGAGGCCGGACTTCAGATTAATCCCAAGAAATGCTTCTTTGGATTGAGCGAAGCCAAGTATTTAGGCTACTTGGTGGGTCAGGGTACCATGAAAGCACAGTGCTCTAAAGTAGATGCCATTTTGAAATGGAGAGAGAGAGCAGCGCCCTCGACTGATTTGACAAGAGGGCCCCAAGCATTGCGGTATGAACTAAAAAGAGAGGAACTGCATTTAGTGACTTGAAGCAGGCCCTTACATCCGCACCTATTTTGAAAGCACCTAGCTTTTCTTTACCTTTCATCCTCTGCTTCAGACACGCTTCGGATACAGGCCTGGGGGCCGTGCTGAGCCGATTTGTCAATAGTGTGGAACACCCCATCATGTTCCTGTGCCGAAAACTGTTGGACCAGGTATGCAACGGTGGAGAGAGAGGCTTTGGTGATTAAATGGGCGATTACTCAGCTGAGGTACTACCTGTTGGGCCGGGAATTCACCCTTATCATGGACCATGCACCTTTACAGTGGATGGCCCTGCACAAGGAGTCGAATCCGCAGGTCACCAGGTGTTTTCTTGACTTCCAGCCTTGCAAGTTTTCATTCGTTCATTGTTGGGGCCAACACTGTGACTATATATATCCTATAGCCTTTGATGAGTGTCTGGATTCTGGATGGATGTATTTTTGACCATTCTTCCATACAAAATCCCTCCAGTTCAGTTAAATTTGATGGCTGCCGAGCATGGATAGCCTGCTTCAAATCATCCCATAGATTTTCGATGATATTCAAGTCAGGGGACTGTGACTGTGCACCATTTCTCCCAGAAAATTGTTGCAATTACAAATGTTTTGGTATATACATGTTTATTTCCTTTATGTGCATTGGAACAACACAAAAAAACAGAGGATGAAGCCAAATCTTACATCATGTAACACAGAATTCCAAAGATGGGCCGGACAAAATAATTGACACCTTTTCAAAATTGTGGGTAAATCGTTTTATTTTAAGCATATGATGCTCGTTTGAACTCACCTGTGGCAAGAAACAGGCCAGTTAAAATGGTGAAAAGCTGACTCAACCTTTCTGTTGTGTGTCTGAGTATGCCACACTAAGCATGGAGAACAGAAAGAAGAGCAAAGAATTGTCTGAGGACTTGAGAACAAAAATTGTGGAAAAATATCAACAATCTCAAGGCTACAAGTCCATCTCCAGAGATCTTCATGTTCCTTTGTCCACTGTGCGCAACATAATCAAGAGGTCCACAACACATGGCACTGTAGCTAATCTCCCTGGACATGGACGGAAGAAAAAAATTGATAAAAGACTGCAATGAAGGATAGTCCGAATGGTGGATAAACAGCCCCAATCAACTTCAAAACATATTCAAGCTGTTCTGCAGACTAAGGGTGCAACAGTGTCAGCTCGAACTATCCATCGACATCTGAACGAAATGAAACGCTATGGCAGGAGAGCCAAGAGGACCCCACTTCTGACACAGAAACATAAAAAAGCCAGACTGTAGTTTGCCAAAATGTACTTGAGGAAGCCAAAATCCTTCTGGGCGAACATCTTGTGGACAAATGAGACCAAGTTATAGCTTTTTGGTAAAGATCATCATCCTACTGTTTACAGAAAACGGAATGAGGCCTATGAAGAAAAGAACACAGTACCTACAGTCAAACATGGTGGAGGTTCTAAGATGTTTTGAGAATGTTTTGCTGCCTCTGGCACTGGATGCCTTGACTGTGTGAAAGGCATCATGAAATCTGAAGACTACCGAAAGATATTGGGGCAATGTAGGGCCCAGTGTCAAAAAGCTAGGTCTGCGTCAGAGGTCATGGGTGTTCCAGCAGGACAATGACCCCAAACATACCTCTAAAAGCACCCAGAAATGGTTGAAGACAAAGTGTTGGAGAGTTCTGAAGTGGCCAGCAATGAGTCCGGATGTAAATCCGATTGAACACTAATGGAGAGATCTCAAAATTGCTGTTGGGAGAAGGCGCCCTTCAAATCTGAGAGACCTTGAGCAGTTTGCAAAAGAAGAGTGGTCGGAAATTCTAGTTGAGAGGTGTAACAAGCTTGTTGATGGTTAGAGGAAGCGCTTGATTTCAGTTATTTTTTCCAAAGGGCGTGCAGCCAAATATTACGTTGAGGGTGCCAATAATTTTGTCCAGCTTGGTTGTTGAGTTCTGTGTGAAATGATGTCAGATTTGGCTTTTTTTCTCTTGTTTTTTTGTGTTGTTCCAATGCACATAAAGGAAATAAACGAACAATTTTCTGGGAGAAATGGTGCATTTTCTGAGAAAATTCCAAGGGTGCCAATAATTTTGGCCATGACTGTATACACATACTGTATATGCTGTATAATATATATGACTAACTGAAATACCCAATGTTTCCCAGGAGGAAACGTTTTTTTTTTAATTGTTTGAGAAAACACTTTAAAACTAAAAATAAATTAACAAACAATAAACCTGGGTTCGCTTCCTGGGTCCTCCCTGCGTGAAGTTTGCATGTTTTCCCCGTGTCTGCATGGGTTTTCTGCGATGGGCTGGCGCCCTGCCCGGGGTTTCCTGCCTTGCTCCCTGTGTTGACTGGGATTGGCTACAGCAGACCCCCGTGACTTTGTAGTTAGGATATAGCGGGTTGGATAATGGATGGATGGATAAAGACTCACTAATGTGCTTGTCTTGTGGTCTTTTATGTATGTTATCGTCTAGGTAATGCTTGGAACCGGCCAACTCTATTTAATTTGAAAAGCAACATTGGCGTGGTGCTGCTCAAAAATAAAGAATGCTGGCTGTCGCCTGGTATATACTAATTGTATTAGCCAGCACAGGATCTTAGAAAGTATTTAAATTGTCAGAACTACTCTGAGCATCTCTCTGCTAGAAGGATTCATGTTGCTGAAGTGCTTGCATCGTTTGTGCATTAGCATTGTGCAT
>NW_024379538.1:0-20088 GCF_016835505.1 Polypterus senegalus
TTATGGGACACAAATCTGAGATTTATAGGGGAAGACATGTAATGCCAGTACACTCTGAGGAGAAAGGACTTTGAGACGTGTTATTGTTTGACTTGATTTTCTGGCTATTGATTTATGTGATTTATCTCAGGTATTAAAGATTTGCACTGATTTCTGTTACTCCCCAAATTCAGCTACCAGAAATCTTTTCCTTCCTTTTAGCCTTTAAGGGGGCACATATTCAGTATACACAGGCTTTATACAGATTAGACTTAGGGTTACAATAGGATATTAGTCCTTACTGTGTTAGTGGGACTTTAGGAAGTCCTGAAGGGGGGATGTGGAAGAATAATTTTAGGGTAACATAGCATTCATCTTTAAGAAATAGCACAAAGGGTTAATAAATGTCAGACACCAGAATATAATATAACAGCCTTTTATTTAATTTAAATCATTTGAGTGTAAACCAACAAGCCACCCAGAGTGAATGTAAGCCTCGATTGACTCTGTTTGTAAACTCAGTAGTTTATCACATGAGCCGCCATTCTGTGTTTCTCTGACCATTCTGACCAGGCTGTGACAGACTGCTTCTGATCAACGAGCCCTCCAAGGCATTTAGACGAGGAGTCATTAAAAGAGACCATCAAGAGCATTTCTCCTGCCTGATTACTGAATTGTGCTCTTAGCGGATGTTTCATTCTTTAATCAGATGTTCAATTTCGACCACAATAAACCAATCAGGTTAACATTTACATTTATTTATGTGGCTGACGCTTTTAGCCAAAGTGACTTACAACATTTCAGATACGATTGGCTGCTTTTCTTTTCTTAGTCCAGTTGGTGCTCAGGCGGGTGAAGTGACTTACTGAGGGGCACACAGTGTCAGTGGGGGGATTTGAACCCACAGCCTCAGGGTTTGAAGTCCAAAGCCTTAAAGGTTTTCTGATTATGTGATGAACTCCTTGGCATTGTGATCTGATGAATGAAGTGTGTGAATAGAGAGAGACAGGCGGCCCTCCTTGGTCACACTTATAATAAGGTGCTTGTGCTCGTCTGGTCAGACTTCATGATGAAGAAGACTGACTGACGCTTTTCTACTGCTGGTGTTTTATTACCCAGTGTGGGGTGCCAGTCAATTTCTTTAGTGCAGCAACCTACTAGATGGGATAGCAGTGAGGATTATAAAGATGAAAAAATCTAAATCATGTAAAGGTGGTTTGAAAAAGAAGGAAGAACTTTATAACAATTATAAAAAATATTATTAAACAGTGTGCATAGGTAGCAAGTTATTTTGGGGTTTAAGTTTAGAGTTAATTTATTAAAGGTTTAAGTTTCTCTGTTTTCTAGAATTGAGCACAATGCTGTTCTCTGAAGTATTAATTGTGTTCTCTATGAGGTGAGCAGCTGCGGCTAATGAGACTTCACAAATATTAACAAACGTCAGTCTAAAGCAGCAAATCCTACGTTTAATTGTGGACATCAAACCTCATTTGACCTTCTCAGTCGTCCATTTCAGTTCCTCACAGTCACCTCAGTGTCATTTAGTGAGCCAGCAGTGTGAGGAGTGAAGGCCGACTGCTCCGTCTGCACTCGTCTGTCATCTGCTGCCTTATTGAGGAGGAGTGCAGATTAAAGTGCAGGAATAGGAAACATGAACTTCACATTAAAATGAAGAGTTTAGTTTGATACAAAAGTAAAACAATAAAGAAACATTTCATATAATTTGACTCTTAAACAAATCTTCACCCGCCTGACCAAAGCTGAACAGAATGTCGGCCGTCGTCTGAGCTCAGCTGTGCAGTTTTTAGTTGTGAAATCTGAAAGTTGGTGTAAATTGTAACTGCAGATGTTAAAAGATTTTTATATTTCCAGCAATTAGGTAAAATTCAGCACATGACTTAACAATTTATGATGAAATAAATAATTCTCCCTCAAAATAATGGAAACAGAAATAATAATCATCTGCGGTGGGTTGGCGCCCTGCCCAGGATTGGTTCCTACCTTGTGCCCTGTGTTGGTGGGATTGGCTCCAGCAGACCCTCATGACCTTAAGTTAGGATATAGCGGGTTGGAGAATAGCTGACTGGCAATAACCATTTTACAATGGAAAAAAAATAAAGTCACCAAGAAACTCTGAAGTGTTTTTATGAATTTCCAGGGGTCTCCTAAATGTTCAGTTTTGTTTATTACACATTCAAATAAGAAGAAGTTTTATGAAAGTAATTGTGGTGAAATACGTAATATTCATAAACAGTGTACACTCTACACCAATAGAGTACAATGTTAACAAAAACAGCCTTCACAACAATACAGTGAATATGAAATGATTGTACAGTTGAGAAATACGTTCAAGTATTGCACTGCTAATATGAAAAAAAGAGCATAAAATAAAAGTGCAAAAAAGGCATAATGTGCAAATAATTTAAAAAATGTAAGCACAGAAAATTATTTAATTTTTTTTTATTTTCTTTAACATTTACAGTAGATTGAGCACTGAAGAAGCTGGACTAAATATTGTACACGTCAGGGTTATTTTCAGTGCTTTTCTGAACCAGGAATAAAGAAAAGCGTAAAGAATTGGATTAACTGCATAATTCACTTCACTAAACAACGCTAAGACATTCCTGATGATACGTGTGATTGCGTTACTACCATCATCAAAAAAATTGAATATATAAGTAGGCAGCCAGCAGATAATAAAAGCCCCCACGACTACTCCTAATGTTTTTGCGGCTTTTCTTTCAGACGGTTTTGATATTTTACTGTCACTCACCTCCTCAGTTTGTCTCTTTTCTATCATACAGTTGATGGCTCTTGAATGGCTTCTTGCAACTACAAATATTCTGATATAAAAACCAATCATCAGTGAATAAGGAATAATAAAAGTTACAAGTAAACCAAAAATCCACATTTCATAAGAAATGAATACTCCACAAGCTCCATCACATACCTCTGTTACAACATCACTGAAACAATAAGATATAACTGTGTATAAAAGTGAAAACAGCCACACTACAGCAATGCTGATATTTGCAACAGTCAAAGTTATTTTTGAGCTGTAAAAGAAAGGATGGCAGACAGCAATGTAGCGATCAATGGATATTAAAACCACATTATATATCACGACTAGACTTAGAATATCTGCAAGTGCCTGATACAAATAACAGTAAATAACTCCAAAGTACCAGCAAGTTTCAATCAGGTAAACCAAAGAAAAGGGCATCACAAAGAAACCTGATAAGAAATCGGCCGCTGCGAGTGAAAGGATCAGAAGATTAGTCGGCGTGTGCAGCTGAACAAAATGAGAAATAGAAATGATGACAAGAAGATTTCCAAAGACTGTCAAGAAAAGCAAAAGACACGAGAAAGTAGAATAAAGTCCATAAACTTCAGTTTCAACAATCAGTTTATAACAAGATTTATTACTGTGAGGATAACAACGGCCATGTTTCAGTCCATTCCACTCCATGTGTGTCCCCTGATGTCACTGAGCCGTCCTGCCTGCACACTGAGATGTTTATACACTGAGGCCCTGCGACTGACTGCCATATTCTCTCTGCTGACGTAATTCACATGAGGCGTCTCTCTGCTGTGTGTGCTTCACAAATTCTCTCAGGATGTTTGTTTGTTCATTTCAGTTCTTACTCACTAATGAGTTCATCAAATCTCAGATGTCTTCATTATATTTGTTTGTCAGGAGCCGCTCAGGGCTGTGGTGGTCTCTCCTCACAGCTCCACAGTGGTCAGCTGCTGGCTCTCTGCAGTCTCCTTCTTCTTCTCCTCTGTCTGCTGTTTTTGTTTTTTTGTTCTCAGTCACTTTGACTTTCTTTCCTCATCACAGCGAGCAGCACATTAAATCAGCAGGTTCAGATGATCTGAGGTTGTGCCCAGTGGTGGTCTGACACTCCATCCTGTGCTGTGCTGCTCAGAGCCCCTCTGACTCCTGCATGGAGTGTGCTGGACCACCCTGTGCTCATGAGAGGCCCTCACACACACACATACACAAACACACACAGTGTACAGTAACAGCTGTGTGTTTTTGTCTTTTCCGGACCCTCACATTAAATTCCAGACAGTATTCCCCCCGTTGCTCTCTGTCAGTCTGACGTTGTGCTGATTGTCTTTGTCTGATTTACTGGACGTCTTTCTATTCTTAAATCATCAAACACCCAACATGCATTTCTCTGTGGCAGTGGCAGCTAAACTCTCAGATTTCCAATGCAGCAGCGCTCACTGATGTGCTTTTTAATTTGATGACATTTGCTGTGTCACTGAGTTGTGTCGTGTTGTTGTCATCCCCTCCTCATCAACACAGACAGTGAAGTGGTCCTCACCACACAAGAGTTCATACGTGATACACACTGGTGGTCTGTTAATATAAACTTCATGTGAGTCCCCCTCGTCTCTCCTTGTGTCACTGAAGCACCTTGTAGTGTCACTTGTCACATTTTTGTCATTAGCCTGCATAGTGCAATGCATTTTGGGTGACAGCAGGTCAGCAGGTTTTAGGTTCTAAAGCAGCTCTGCACAGGGAGCCCACCCATCATCAGACACTCACACGTTTTTGGTAATACACAATGGCAGGTCTGAAACTTGAAAGTACTGATTAGGAGAAAGACTTAAGTGTTATAATGGACTCATTCAGCAGCCATTAACACAGTTTAGAGAATGTCAGGTCATATAGCGCCCTGACGTGTACAGCAGATTTCTCAACTGTCAGTCCACAGATCAGCATCAGTCCGTAGAAAAATATTGTTGCCCAGAAAACAGCAGGTCAGCCCATTATATCCACCTTAATAAAAAGACAAGAGTCTGTGTGTCTGTGTATCTGTGTCTCTGTCTGGTTGTCATGTCTCTGTCATTCCAACATATGGTGCTTCACAAGCACTTGCAGTAATACAATGCATCACCTTTGTCATTCCAACAGATGGTTGTACCAAATGGCTTATAGCAGAGACATATGAAGTGTCTGTCTGTGTTTCTGTGTATCTCTATGTCTGTCAGGTTGCTCTCTCTGTTATGAGACTTTGGTGTGGGATTCATAAAAGTAGTGCTAATGTTGGTGATGCGCCATCTGTTGAAATGACAAATACAGTGCACTTTCTTGCTTCTTGAATTACAAAGACACATTCCAAAAGATGGTGCACCACCAATGTTAACACTGATTATGTCAAACAGAAAGTAACTGCTAGATGGACAAAAACAGGCCGCTGAATCTGAAGAGGAATAAACTTCCATGAGGGAAACGATATAAATTATATACATTGTGGAGGACTGCTGGCTTCGTGTTCCGGTCCTCACCCCAAGGCCGCCAGGAATAGCTCTCCCGACAGCATGATCGTGCCCCGAGGTCCAGCAAGGCCTCATGGACTATGTAGTGTTTATACACAGCCCTGCTGGATACCTTGGGGGCCACAGGGAGTCTCTGTAGGGGGGCTTGTGGGCTCTTATGTGCCCTATGACCCGGGAGTGCGTCACAGTCACGTGACAGGAAGAAACGATGTGCTCCCGGGTTGAAGTAAAGGACTGTTTACCCGGACCCGGAAGGAATAAGGAACTGTGGACTGATTGGGCAGGAACACCTCCAGGTCAGGGGATATAAAAGGACTACGGGAGCTCCTAGACAGCGAGCTGAGCGGGATGGAGGATTGTTTGTATTATTGTTATTGTGGATTGTATGAGTATAGTGGAGAAGAGGGTGCTTTGTGCACTGTGGAAGATTAATAAAGTCAAGTAGTGGACTTTTACCTGGTGTTTGGAGTCGTGGACAAGGGTTCAAGGGAGCGATAGCGCCCCCTATCCACCACAACATTATAAATTATGAAGTAGGGATTGTAGGGGACAATTACAGTGGTAGTCTGGGCAGTCAGTGCAAATGTTACGGATAACGATTTATTGAGGGGGAGCAGATTACAAAAGAGATATATGGAGGTCTTACCTCCACTTCTGGTAACAGACAGGTCAAGGTGCACATTCTGTGAATTTCATATAAAGACATCAGGTGTCCTAATTGTTCTTTCTGTGAATATTATCCCTCCTCCTGGTAGAAAAAAAATAATGCTCCAAGGGCAAATGAGGTAGCCATCGTGTTTGAGCTCCCCCTCTGGAGCGGGACGTCCTGATCTGTTGTAGAGCAGAGGCAGGGAATGCCTGAGTATTACTGCTCTGAAAGGTGGACAGTGAGATAACAGATCATAAAGATAGCGACATTGTGTAAAACTGCTTTTACTACAAACTAAAGGGGTTTCTACGGATCATTTATGGAGGCTGCAAGAGCGAGGGGCCGTGTCAATGATGATCAGGTATGGAGCAGGTCCTTGGAAGAGTCTGCACTCTTTGGGATGTTGCTTCAACTGCTTGCCTTCATTTGTGTCTTTGCTACTCCAATTAACTCAGAGGAATTGTTTTTAAAATACAGGAGAAGGTTGTGTGAGATGACTGCACGGCTCGGCACTACCAAGGACATGCAGATGGCTGTGCTTTGTGTGTAAACTGAGTGTTGCTTGACACAAAGAGAACTCTAATGCACCATGGAAAGCAATGCAGGGATTGCAATCTCCATGTAACACAAGCTGTCATGGGATATAGAAATCCTGAGGACTATTATGATGAAGTTCATGAACTCGACTGAGTGATGGTATTGGTTATGACTATGAATGTGAATTTCCCCTTGGGATTAATAAAGTATCTATCTATCTATCTATCTATCTATCTATCTATCTATCTATCTATCTATCTATCTATCTATCTATCTAGAATATTCTTCAGTGGGATGCACATCACCTTTCCTTTCCTCTCTGATGTCAAGTTCTGCTCTTGGATTTCTCCACTTGTGCTGAAGTTCTTCAGTTTTCAGCCCTGCCGTTTCTTTCAGCCTTTTATTCTTGTTATTTATGCTCTGATAAATACTCCAAAAGTACACATTTATTCCTTTTGATAGTCACAGCACAAATTGTTCAGGCTTTCTTTGTCTTTCATTTGTCAAATGGCTGCTGGTTGTTGTAGAGCTCAATGGCTCCTGCTACTTCATACACAGAAAGTGTTCAGTTATCTTGTAAGACATTTATAAATCTAACGACACAATACAGAGGTGTGCGCTCATTTGTGTGTTTGATATTTTATATCTTTGTAATGAATGCTTTAGTGAGGATTTGAACACAAATGTCTGTAAGTGATCATTAACAAAGACCTGACACTTGATATCCATGTGTTTAGATAAACCTCAGCATGTTGATTTCAAACACGTGAAAGTTCTTTGTGTCAAGTCGTGTCACTAATCCAGACAATGCTGTGACTGTCCACTCAGATCCTAAATTTGATTCAGCTCATCGTATTTCCTGATTGTGATGTCTGTTCAGGTGAAATGCCATTATATAAACACACACAGCTGAAGTCATTTTGTGTTAAATTCCTTGACTTTGCTCTCTGGTGTCAGTTCTCGTCTCAGGTTTCTCCAGTTTGCATTGAGTTTTATTTTATTTAATCCTCTGACGTCTTTTCCTTTTCCCTAACCACAGGCTGACGAGTTGCAGGTTACACGATCTGCTCTACTGATGAAGTTGTTGAAGTGTCTCCCTTCCCAGAATTCACTTTGTTGTCAGAGTGCACTACTGTGGACAAGGAATTTGTCATTGTAGGATCAATGCAACATACAAGGAGAGCACAAAATCTAAAAGTTCAAACATGACATTATGGTTTATGTCACTGGAAGTGCTCTTTCCATGCAGCAGCTCGTCTACACATAGAAGGAGGATGTGCTTCTTCAGACGGAGGGCCGATTCACACAGAGGGGACTTTTCTACCGTCAGAAGAGCAGACAGACACCTTTTAGCAGACAAGTTGGAATTAGAAGGTCAAATTTTAAACAGCACAGTTAGATTTTTATAACGGTCAAGTTCGACTTGTTACTTACTGCACATTCCACATGCACTAAAGCGACGCTCTTGAACCGTTGGTTATCTTTGTGAATGCTCACCTCATGGACGCCTGCTGATCCAAATGACATTACAACAACAACAACAACATTTAGTTCTATAGCACATTTTCATACAAAAAGTAGCTCAAAGTGCTTTACATAATGAAGAAAAGAAAAATAAAAGACAAAATAAGAAATTAAAATAAAACAACATTAGTTAACATAGAAAAGGAGTAAGGTCCGATGGCCAGGGAGGACAGAATAAACAGAAAAAAAACCTCCAGATGGCTGGAGAAAAAAAAAAATCTGCAGGGGGTCCAGGCCACGAGACCACCCAGTCCCCTCTGGGTATTCTACCTAACATAAATGAAACAGTCCTCTTTGTATTTAGGGTTCTCACGGAGTCACTTGATGTTGATGGTCATACAGACTTCTGGCTTTTAATCCATCCATCATTGTTGGAACATCACGGTGCTTTGAGTAGATGGTGGTGGTGCAGGCAACCACCAAAGACACCGGAAAAAGAAACAGAACAGAGAGTAGGGGTTAGTACAGATTTTAGAGCCACCATGAATAGTTATTATAATAAGTTGGATATACAGAGTATCGTGATTTTAATGACAGTGAAGTTATAGAAAGGCCATGTTACAGTAATGAGTTCTCAGCAGTGTTTTAAAGTGCTCTACTGTATCAGCCTGGTAAATTCCTATTGGCAGGCTATTCCAGATTTTAGGTGCATAACAGCAGAAGGCCAACTCACCACTTCTTTTAAGTTTAACTTTTGGAATTATAAGGAGACACTCATTTGAAGATCTAAGGTTACGATTTGGAATATAAGGTGTCAGACATTCCGATATATAAGATGGAGCAGATTATTTAAGGCTTTATAAACCATAAGCAGAATTTTAAAGTCAATCCTGAATGACACAGGCAACCAGTGTAGTGATATTAAAACTGGAGAAATGTGTTCGGATTTTCTTTTCCTAGTTAGGATTCTAGCAGCTGCATTCTGCACTCGTTGCAAGTGTTTTATGTCTTTTTTGGGTAGTCCTGAGAGGAGTGCGTTACAGAAATCTAGTCGACTGAAAACAAACGCGTGAATTAATTTCTCAGCATCTTTCAGTGATATAAGAGGTCTAACTTTTGCTATGTTTCTTAAGTGAAAAAATGCTGTCCTAGTGGTCTGATGAATATGCGATTTAAAATTCAGATTACAGTCAACAGTTACCCCTAAGTTTTTTACTTCTGTCTTCACTTTTAATCCTAAGGCATCAAGTTTATTTCTAATAGCCTCATTGTATCCATTATTGCCAATCACTAAGATTTCAGTTTTCTCTTTATTTAACTTGAGAAAGTTACTATTCATCCATTCTGAGATACAAGTCAGACATTGTGTTAGTGAATCAAGAGAGTCGGAGTCATCAGGTGCTATTGATAAGTACAGCTGTGTGTCATCAGCATAGCTGTGGTAGCTCACGTTGTGCCCTGAGATAATCTGACCTAACGGAAGCATGTAGATTGAAAAGAGCAGCAGACCCAGGATAGAGCCTTGTGGAACTCCATATTGGATATCATGTGTCTTTGAGTTGTAATCACCACAACTAACAAAGAATTTTCTCCCTGTCAGGTAGGATTCAAACCAATTTAAGACCCTGCCAGAGAGCCCCACCCATTGACTAAGGCGATTTCTAAGAATATTGTGATCAATGGTGTCAAATGCAGCACTCAGATCTAAGAGGATGAGAATGGATAAATGGCCTCTGTCTGCATTCACCCGCAAATCATTTACTACTTTTAACGAGTGCAGTTTCTGTGCTGTGATTTGTTCTAAAACCCGACTGAAATTTATCAAGAATAGCAGGTTTATTGAGGTGGTCATTTAACTGCATAATGGCTGCCTTCTCTAGAACTTTATTTAAGAAAGACAGGTTAGAGATGGGTTGCTAGACAGAGAGGGGCTATGGGTGCTCACTGTGGCCTTGACAAGCATTCATTCTGTCACCTGCTGAACTGAAGAGAAGAACCAGGAAGGACGAGGAGCAGAATAAACAGCCACACAGCCATTAGGAGACTGAAAAGCCACCATGACTATCTACGTCATCTGTGACAGCTCCTCAAATAGCCAGCTTGTATCTTTGATTTAAACACTCAGTTACCTTTTTATTTGCTTTTGCTTTTTTTGGCACACTAAGAATTTTTAATAATGTTAAAATCTGTGATGACTGAATTAAATTTACTTGCCTACTCCCCTTGTGTCGTCAGCATTTGCTCTGTCTTGTCATGTGGGATCACAGAGAACAGAAGAGACTTGCAGGAGCAGATCTGATGGTGGCAGAGACTTCAGAGTGTGGACAGCCAAGCTGCTGCAGAACCTGGTAGGACTGCTTTGGATGCTATGGCACCTTCTGTCAGATGGAAGTGGGACAACAAGACCATCAGGGGCCTTAACAATGCTGAAGGCTTTGCGGATGCAATGCTTTACGAAGATGACTGTAATGGAGGGCATAGAGTTGCCAATAATCTTTTCTGCTGTGTGTGCTAACCATTGTAGGGCCTTACAGTCCTAGACACTGCAGTTAGAACATTACAGTAGAACACTCTCGATAAGAACAGGCCATTCAGCCCAACAAAGCTCACTAGTCCTCTCCACTTAATACTTCTAAAAACATCAAGTCGAGTTTTGAAAGTCTTACTGTCTGCTGCACTACTCGGTCTCTTATTTCAAGTGTCTATCGTTCTTTGTGTAAAGAAAAACTTCCTAATATTTGGGCGAAATTGACCCTTAACAAGTTTCCAACTGTGTCCCTGTGTTCTTGATGAACTCATTTTAAAATACAAGTCTCGATCCACTGGACTAATTCCCTTCATAATTTTAAACACTTCAATCATGTCACCTCTTAACCTTCTTTTGCTTAACCTGTAAAGGCTCAGCTCTTTCAATCTTTCCTCATCACTCATCCCCTGTAGCCCTGAATCAGCCTAGTCGCTCTTCTCTGGACCTTTTCTTGTGCTGCGATGTCCTTTTTGTAGCCTGGACACTAAAACTGCACACAGGACTCCAGATGAGGCCTCACCAGTGCGTTATAAAGCTTGACCATATTTACCTTCCAAGCCTTTTTTATTTGACCTCAGATTCCACCAGTTTGTGTACTTTTGTTGTCACAGTTGCTATGCTGTTGCTATGGATGACATTTAGGGTCGCGCTGCACGTGTCATTAGGGGTCAATGGTTTGAAGGTCACCGCCAAGACTGGACAAAAGGTGTTCCTGTTTGATTGTTAAATTAAAAGCGTTTGTGTGAAATGAATTTTATTTAAGTATTTCAGTCTTGGAGTTTTGGTCAGCAGTTTGGCTGTTTCAGTTTGTTTCATTTTTTTACATTTGATAAAATAAAAGCATACTTTTGATCCGAGTCAGTAACAGTCTGTGTAAATATATGATACTTGTATCAGTCAGTGCCGTGCTGTTATAATTACTCTAACGTGACATAAGCTCAACATATGGGTCCGTTTCTGAACAAATAATACTAGCAGTGTCAGATTTGGCGAAGCGTGAACGTGTTTCGTGAACATTGCAGCAGTCTGTTAGCCTGAAGTTGTCTGTTGTTACACTTCTGCCCTTGTCCAGAAACGACTCCATAAGCCTCATGTCGACGTCCTAGGAAAGTCCTTCCCCTGTGGGTTTATGTGCAGAGTGCTCTGTGGCGTTTCAATAGAATGCAGACCTGTTTCAGAAATAAAGACGGCAAGACACTCGAAACGTTCACGTTTAATGCAACTCCTCTTTTAGGAAAGACAACAGACAACACGTTCACACTCCCCCATCAGGCAATGTCAGGATTATTTCGTTCTTACTTTTGTGACACAATTATAATGAATAAATCAAAGTTATGTCACGTTCTATCCCAAATTCACAGCAGCATGTCACTTGAACGATTTCATTTTATTTGGTTTTATTCTTGGATAAAAGCACACTTGTCTTGGTACTATAAATGTGAAGTCCAATTTAGCGATTCCAAATAAAGATGCATGTGTTTGTCTGTGTGTGTTTCACATTCAAGCAGTCATACTGGATATAATAAATACGTGTCTTTTGAGTAACAGTCTGTGTAGGTTCGGTTTTTGCAAAAGCGAATGTTAATCAACAATTTATTTCTGTGTGCCAGTTGACATCACAGAAGCATGATTGTCAAAATAAGTAAAAATTCACACTCCAGCGGTTATATTTGATATAATAAACACATGCATTTGCTTTGTGTCTACAAGACCTCACATTTCTTGTTTCGTCGTACATTTACACGGATCGTTGTAGACATGGAGCACACAGGAAATGTGTGTTTTTCAAATAACAATATACAGTATTATCACTCTTTGCCATTTAAAATCTTCAAAGCAGACTTGAGCTGTAAGCGAGAGGTTTGAACTGGCGATGCTAAGCAGAGGGTGTCAGGAGGGGCAAACGGCTGGCTGAATGGAGGGTGGGTGAGTGCAGGTTCAGCGCTGCTAAAGGACACATTAGCAAAACAAAAGGTGGTTATTAGTGGACAACTGCTGTGCTGATACGGACATACGGGTTTCCTCATGTGTGTCGCGAAAAACAGGGTGATCAAGGGAAAGTACATTTTGGTGGGGATTCTAATTGTAAGAGCCAATCTTAGAAAGTTAAAGTTTTGAGTTAAAATTCATATTAATGTTTGCTTAATTTGAATAGAATATAAATTCCTTTCATAGTCATAACTTATGGTATAGTCTTTTCACCCTATAGGTTAGCAAGAGATAGAACCTTCTTACTGTAACTGAGACACAGTGTGATAATAAGCTCAGTTTGTTTAGAACAGGTCCCAGTAAAGAGGGACTTGAAAGACCCATTTTTTGGCTTAGAAATGGGATAAGCATACAGTTTTCTGACCGTTTTGAAATGGTTCAGAAATGTAAAGTAAATAGTAACGATTTGAAATGTAGCAAGATTAAGTTTAAAATTGAACTTTTCTTAACATTAATTTCCTCTTTGTTAGTTTAATTTTCTTTTTTGTGTGAACCTTTTTTTTATTTCAAAACTCAACTAAACTTTCAAAAACCAAGATATTTTGTCTGTGGAATCATTTCTGCACGACAGGCTTTTGTTGAATCCCATTTTTTTGAATTGAAGCTGCAGAACTTTGGTAATTTTGGGAAAACGCAGCTACATTTTTGTCAGAAAACTTGCTAAGGCCTGGAATCTACCATCTGAGAACAGAGGATATTTCTGCTCCAGAACTCGTCAACGAAGAAAAAGAACTAAATCATTCAGAAGGTACTGTGCTCTTGTCTACTATCTTCGCATGATTATAAACGAAAGCAAGGTCGCCGCACCTTGAGAAGATTTGAGAGTCCGTGATATTATTGAAAAGAGACATTTTGGATGATCAGATGTACTTTAGTCTGAGTCATTGAAGCTTTATCCCAAGGAAGTAATTGCTTTGTTGGAACGTCCCTATTGTGACGAAATTGCTGTCAGGAAACGTCCTGTCATTTTATTGAACTGTTGTCATGGCGATGTCTAAACAGAGCTCAAGTGAGATCGGCAGTGATCTGAGTTCAGAAGTCAGAAAATATAATTAGAGATCTTAAAGATCACATAAGTCAGAGGGAAGATAAGCTTCACGTGTTCATAGCTGAGATCGAAAGTCTTAAAAACATTCCAGAAAACCGCTTAATGGTGGCTAAAAGATTTGAAGATTTTCGTTCGACGCACAGAGAGCTAGAAGAACTACATGAAAAGCTACTTTATATATTAAATAAGGAGGGAGCGATTCAGAAACAGAAAACGACATTCGCCGAATGGAATGAATACACTGTCGCTACTACGGCGTGGCTAGAAGACGCAAACAGACTGTTAGCACATGAAGCTGATGAACAGCTAGTTAATCCGTTCGAAGAGATGCAATTTCAAGAACAGGTTCGTTCAAAGCCAAAAAAACGAAAGATGTCACCTCAATTAAAACATACTCTTGATGTTAAACTCGATTCTTTAGCTCAGAAAACCGCAGCCACATCATCACCTTCTACAGCAGTACTGGTTGAACAATCGACACTTGATAGAATCCTACAAAGGTTAGATGAACTAGAGTCTGAAAGGCAAATGCGGTCACTAACTACCTCGGCACAGCCACAATTGTACGGACATGGTCTTATGGATCTATTAGCGCAGAATCAAAGGGGCCAACTCGAATGTAGTAAAGCAATCGCCGAAATGGCTAAATCGTTAACTGATCAAAAGACAACGCCTGCTCCAGCACCCCCAGCTCCGCGTGGTGAAGTACCTCATAGGCAGGTCCCCTTATTTTCAGGAGACCCATTAGCTTATGCAGATTTTATCAGAGCCTTTGATAATGCTATTGGGGATGTGCTACAAAATCCTCAAGATAAATTAGATTATTTAATCCAATTCACGAGAGGTCCTGCTCAGGATTTAGTTAAAGGCTGTGTGCGACTGCCATCGAGTCTGGGTTATGAAAAGGCCAGAAAGCAACTTGAAATTTATTATGGTGATGAAGTATTCATAGCTGATGCATACATGGAAAAGGCATTGAAGTGGCCTCAAATAAAACAAAATGATAGTGCAGCTCTAAGAGAATATGCATCTTTTCTTGATAGCTGCATAGACGCAATGACAAGTGCAGGAAGTCGAGATGCGTTCAGTAACAACCCAAATATTCGTATAATAATCTCTAAGCTCCCATACACTTTACGAGAGAAGTGGAGAAGCTGGGCTTTTAAATTTAAAGAAAAGGAAAGTAGAAGGGCAGGTATTGATGAATTAATTACCTTTCTACATCGCCAGGTGAGGATGATGATGGATCCTTTTTATGGAGATGTTACACAAGGTAACATGGAGAAAAAGGAAAAAACTGACAAAAGTAGGTCTCCTCAGAAGTACGGACAGAGATCAGGAAGTACTTTCACCACCAATATTTCTGATGTAGCCGAAAGGGAGACTCAAGAAATCTCTGTCAAAAATACTGTTAATGATACATGTGCATTTAAAAAACCTTGTGCATTTTGCAGTAACCAGCATATTCTCGCCGAATGTAAAAAAATCAAAGAATTGCCACATAAAGAAAGAAGAGACTTTTAAAATCTAAAGGTTTATGTTTTCGCTGTCTCAAACAGGGTCATCTAAATAAGAATTGTAAAGAGAGAATGAAATGTCAGACATGTTCTTTGCAGCACCCAGATATCCTGCACATTCAAAGGGACAGTAGAGCAGTATTTAAAGCTACGGCTAGTGTGGCAACATCTACTGAAACGGAAACCGAGACTGGAACTTGTACTTTTACAGAGACTGGAGAAGAATGTGCACTGCAAGTAGTTCCTGTTAAGGTAAAATCCAAAAAAGCGAAAGGTATGTAGAAACATACGCCTTTATAGACCTCGGCAGTACAGTAACAATTTGCACTGAAAGGCTCCAGAGACAACTGAGCCTTCAAGGGAAAAGGACGCAAGTATTCCTCAAAACTATGAGTAATTACGATGATGATTCAAAAATGCTAACCCAATGTTCTGTTTTATCAGATTTACAAGTCTGTGGTCTCAATGATGTTGAATATATTGATTTGCCAAAGGTCTTCACACAGGTCTCCATTCCAGTGAACAGAGAAAGCATTCCACTACAAGAAGATATCGATAAGTGGGCATATCTTAAAGAGGTACGTCTATCTCGTATTGACTCTGAAGTTGATCTTTTAATAGGAATCAACTATCCAGAAATCTTCAAGCAGTCACGAATCATACCTAGCCAAGGAAGTGGACCTCACGCTATGAAGACTGCACTTGGATGGGTAGTTGGTGGACCATACAAAGAGAAAGATGACCTCTCAAAACAAAGTGGTAAGATGCCTAAACATCCAATCAATCGTGTGTCAATAACAGAAATTGAAGATATGTTGCTGCAACAGTATAACACAGATTTTCCAGAGCGCAACTATGAAGAAAAAGAGGAAATGTCACAGGAAGACATCAAGTTCATGCGCATAGCTTCAGAATCTGCAAGACTGGTAGGTGGCCACTATTGTTTAAATTTGCCTTTGAAGGATGAAACACTTAAAATGCCGAATAACCGCTGCATTGCTGAACAGCGTGCTATTGGACTCAAAAGAAAATTGAGCAAAATTCAGGTTTCCACGAAGACTATAAAGCCTTCATGAAAGACATTATAGACAATGGCTATGCTGGTAAAGTACCCAAAAAAGGCCCGAATTACAATGAAGGCAGAGTGTGGTACATCCCACATCATGGTGTGTATCATCCAAAGAAAAATAAGATTCGAGTGGTCTTTGACTGCACTGCCACCTACCAGGGGATTTCACTTAATGAACAATTACTAAAAGGCCCTGACCTAACTAACACACTCATTGGCGTCCTTACAAGATTCAGAAAGGAGCCAGTAGCCTTAATGGCAGACATTAAGTCAATGTTCTACCAAGTTAAGATACCAGACAAAGACACAGATCTTTTACGTTTTCTATGGTGGCCTGAAGGTAATCTAAGTAAAGACCTATAAGAATTCAAAATGACAGTACATCTTTTGGTGCTACTTCTTCACCCAGTTGTGCTTCTTATGCTTGTAGAACAGCCGAAGATGCCAGAGATACATTTCCTGAGGAAGCTGTTAACACCGTTCTCAACAACTTCTACGTGGATGACTGTTTAAGGTCAGTGACAACAGAAGAACAAGCAATAAAGCTGGCAAAGGACCTCCAAGCTCTATGCCTCAAAGGGGGATTCCATTTGACTAAGTGGGTGAGTAACAACAGAGCAGTTTTATTGTCCATACCTGAAGAAGACAGAGCTCATGAACAAAAGGACTTAGATTTGAGCCACAGTCTCCTTCCCACAGAGCGTGCCCTGGGCATCCAGTGGTGCACAGAAACTGACAGTTTCAAATTTCAGATTAAGTTGCAAAACAAGCCCGCTACAAGGCGTGGTATCCTGTCTGTTGTTAGCTCAGTTTATGATCCACTTGGTTTCTAGCACCTGCTTACTGCCAGCAAAGCTTATTCTAAGAGACTTATGTAAAGAGAAATGTGGGTGGGATGAAGAAGTAGAAGTCAAACACATTCAGAAATGGAAAAAATGGATGGATGATTTGAAGTTACTTACAGACTATAAAGTGAACAGATGCTTCAAACCTACTGGGTTTGGAACCATAAAGACAGCACAAATGCACCATTTTGCAGATGCTAGTGAAGATGGATATGGCACTGTCACTTACCTTGTTTTAACAAATGAAGAGGGCAAAAGGCATTGTTCATTCCTGATGGGCAAGTCAAGAGTTGCACCATTGAAACAGGTCACAATTCCAAGAATGGAGCTGACAGCAGCCGTTGTGGCAGTTAAAATGGACAAAATGCTTAAAGGTGAGCTTCAAATGCCCTTACGAGAATCTACATTTTGGACTGACAGCACCACGGTGCTAAAATACATCTCAAATGAAAGCACTCGATTCAAGACCTTTGTTGCAAACAGAATCTCCGTGATCAGAGATCATTCACAACCTTCACAGTGGAGGTATGTCACATCTGTCCTTAATCCGCTGATCAAGCTCTAGAGGGCTGAGCATAGAAAACTTTCTCAAGAACACCACATGGTCACATGGTCCAAGTTTCTTATTGAAGTCAGAACGTGAGTGGCAAAAAGACCAGATCAACTGAATGATTCACTTTTGAAGATGATCCAGAAATTAAAATTTGTGCAGTTAACATGACAAGAGTAGAGGAGGCGACCGAACCCATCAACAAACTAATCACTTACTTTTCAGATTGGCATCGCTTGAAGAAAGCAGTAGCTTGGTTTCTCAAGTTTAAAGACATACTGCTGCACTTAAGAAATGAAAGAAAAACATTTCAACTAGAAGCCAGTCAGACTAAAAGTAATCTAAAAGAACAAAAATCACTAATCACAAAACACATGAAAAACTATAAACTGACTTTAAAACCAAGTACAATTTCTTTAGATGACTTAGTTAAAGCTGAAACTGAGCTTATCCATCTAAGTCAACAGCAAGAATTTCCAGAAGAATTAAAAGCTCTAAAGAAAAAGACTTGTGTTAAAAAGAACAGTCAAATCTATAAACTCGACCCGATCATACAAGATGGAATATTAAGAGTTGGAGGAAGACTCTGTAAAGCTGCAATGCCCGAAGAAGCTAAACATCCTGCAATTCTACACAAGCATTCACATGTTGCATCTCTCATATTGCAGCACATTCATAAACGTGTCGGACATTGTGGGCGTAACTATGTGCTCGCACAATTACGGCAGAAATATTGGATACCTCAAGCAAATTCAGCTATCAGAAAAATAATTTCAAAGTGCACAACATGCAGAAGATACAATGCGAAAACAGGTGAGCAAAAAATGGCAGATTTGCCAGAAGATCGCTTAGCATCAAACCAACCACCGTTCACTAATGTTGGAGTTGATTATTTTGGCCCCTTCCTAGTCAAAAGAGGAAGAAGTCTAGTCAAGAGGTACGGAGTAATCTTCACATGTCTAACAACCAGAGCTGCGCACATAGAGATTGCACATAGCTTAGACACTGATTCTTGTATCCAAGCAATACTCCGATTTATGGATAGAAGAGGACAAGTTAAAATCATGCGCTCAGACAATGGAACAAATTTCGTTGGAGCAGAAAGAGAGCTACGAGAAGCTATTAATAAACTGGAACACAAAAATCAGTGACGCATGATGCAAGAACAAATCAAATGGATTTTTAATCCACCATCAGCCTCTCACCAAGGTGGAGTGTGGGAAAGACAAATCAGAAGCATAAGAAAGATCTTAAATTCAACACTAAACCAACAAACACTCGATGATGAAAACCTTCCTACAATGATGTGTAGAGTGGAATCAATACTCAATAACAGACCCCTTACGAAGACATCAGATGATCCAAATGATTTGGAACCACTCACACCCAATCACTTGTTATTATTGAAGACAAAACCTGAAATACCACCTAAACTCATTTCAGAAAATGAACCATACCCAAGAAGACGCTGGAAACAAATTCAATACATGGCTGATTTGTTATGGAAAAGATGGACAAAAGAGTATTTGCCAATACTTCAAAAACGTCAAAAATGGCTTACACCAAGAAGAAATTTTGAACCAGGGGACGTTGTTCTAATTGTAGATAAAGCTACACCTCGCAATTCCTGGGTAATGGGTCGAGTCATCAAGACAATGCCAGATGCCAAAGGTGCAGTCAGAAGAGTTTGTGTGCAGACCAAAACCAGCACACTGGACAGACCCGTGAATAAACTGTGCCTGCTTCAAGAAACAGCCAATGTTTGAAATATGAAATTTTTAAAATGTTTGTTTGCAGTGTTATTGCTAATGATTTGAAATGAATAGTTAATATAAAAGTAATTGGCTCATATTGAAGTAAAGTATAGTAATTGTCTTAGCTCCTGCATAGCCAATTAGGGGCCAGAAATGTAAGAGCCAATCTTAGAAAGTTAGGTTAGCAAGAGATAGAACCTTCTTACTATAACTGAGTAACAGTGTGATAATAAGCTCAGTTTGTTTAGAACTGGTCCCAGTAAAGAGGGACTTGAAAGACCCATTTTTTGGCTTAGAAATGGGATAAGCATACAGTTTTCTGACCGTTTTGAAATGGTTCACAAATGTTAAGTAAATAGTAACGATTTGAAAGGTAGCAAGATTAAGTTTAAAATTGAACTTTTCTTAACATTAATTTCCTCTTTGTTAGTTTAATTTTCTTTTTTGTGTGAACCTTTTTTTTATTTCAAAACTCAACTAAACTTTCAAAAACCAAGATATTTTGTCTGTGGAATCATTTCTGCGCATCAGGCTTTTGTTGAATCCCATTTTTTTTAATTGAAGCTGCAGAACTTTGGTAATTTTGGGAAAACGCAGCTACACTAATGTTAATAGTTATCCTCATGTTCTCAAATGCCTTACGATTCACTGCTGTTATTAGTCTTTATACGCCTCATATATTTGTCTCTTTTATCCTGTGCAGCTTTCTTCCAACTCCTTATTAACTGATTGCAGGGTTTGTATTAATGTCCAACTGATTCCAAATTTAGGTTGTACCTGTCCTACATTCTAACCTGCACCTCTGCTCCTCGATTGTCTCCACACTTATTTAAATGTTTATTGCAGTCCATCCTCCTTAGACTCAAAA
>NW_024379539.1:0-18384 GCF_016835505.1 Polypterus senegalus
GTTTTTTTCAAAAAACATTCTTTAAACAAACCCAGCTCTTGTCCTAATGATTTGGAAGGGATCTTTTGATGACAATTTAGGTGAGGCAAATATTTAGGGGGTTAATAGATCGTTATTGGAAAGCATTTCATGACGTTCCCACAGTAATCGGCCAAGGAAACTTTTTATACAGTAAGATGAAAAAATGTGGCATAAACTATAAAAGAAGCCTAAGTCCAAATAAAAGAACATTTTTACAAATTATAACATACAATACTTTTTTCAAAACCAAAAAAGCCTTAACAGGGCGACATTGGCAGCCATTTATTATAACTTCCTCCGTGGTGCAATAGAATCAGTTCTTCTGGAATTTAAAGGTTGGAGTTAGTCCTGGATACTCCGTTTTGAGAGTAAACTGCTCTTAGTCTTGCTATTTTAGAATAAAGCATACATTTGATTTCAGTCTGCGCGGTTGCAATTTATGATCCTTGTAAAGGTTAGCCTTTTTTTTTTAATTTCCCTTTTTCTTTTCCCTCAGTCGGGTTCAGAATCAATCCTACAACCCCATCACACGGCTGTTTTCCTAAAGAAAAAAGGGCTCTGCAGTGTACACATGCATCTCGCCCCTCCGCAACTTCCCCAAACGGGTTCCTGACACAAAGCGCGGGAAGTGCCTGCCGTATCCCCGTCATTTGATTTTCTTTTATTCAGTTTTATTGAGGTTTCTGCACCCGCATTTGCTGTATCCCGTTTCTTCCGGGGAAGGTTCCATCAGAGAATTTCCATTTCCCTGCATAAATTCACCCGATCTGCGCTTTCGTTTTCAAAAATTGCATTGGTTGCTTTTCGTGGCATTACATGTATTTTTGAGCATGCTCAAACACAGGGAACATATGTTGGGTAAAAAATATAACAAAACAACGGGTAGATGGGAGTGTCTGATATTTCATATAGGGCCGAGTTACAGCTCTTTACCATTCTCTCCTCTGCATGTCCTGGGTACAAAAAAGAGCAACAGCAACATCGAGGACTGGCATGACACTCAATAAACTGAATAAAAAAAATCAAGTGCGGTGAAAGAAGGCAGCTCCCAATGTTTGTGTGTAGAAAGGGGTGGGGTGTTTATGCTGGTACACGAAGGTTGGCCCGTCTTTATGTGAAACGCCGTGTCGATGGGGTTGTATGGGTTGTTTTGAACCCGCTAAATGAAATAATTAAAAAAAACTTTTACAGGATCATAAATTTCACCCGTACGACCGAATCAAATGATGCTGTCTAAAATAGTAGATAAACATTTCTCAAAGAGTGGGGCGGATCAACTCGCGACCTTGATTCCCAAATGAACAATTCTATTAAACCCGGAGGGAATATAATAAACGGCTGTCAATGTTGCATGTTAAGCGACTTTATTTCTGCGTTTTGAATAACAGTTGAAATTTGTCCCTTTTTTCTTTGATATTTGGACTTGGGCTTCATACATTATAGTTTTGCCTACATTTTGTCATCTACTACTAGAATATAAAAAGCGTTTCTGTTTTACATGTGTTTACACAGATTACTGTAGAAGCGGAACAGACATGAAATGCATGTCCCAAATAACGATCTATTATTTCAATCTTCTTCACTTCACTCCCAGATACTAAATCAAAGGCAAAAGCTGGAAGAGTTCGTGCATGTTCTAGAAGGGGGGGATGGAAAAAGCGGTGCCCCTAGCTTCTTTTATCAACACATTTAGAGGAAAAAGGGCTGGCGGAGAGGTGTGAATGGATTTAGAGCGATTTATGGTGGAGGGGAAATTTCAGTTTTCGAAAACTTGATAATTCTAGTGTTAAGGGCTCGGGCGAGATGGGAGCATGCAACCTGCACGTACAGACTTTCAAACTTAATCTCCTCTCTCCAGTTCCTCCCCCTTCCGTCATGCCAGAACTCGACTCATAAGGTTGTTTTCTTGGATGTTCATGGTTAGTTTTGTATAATTTACGTTTTTCAATTTTTCCCCACTGCTTAAAACTCTTTAAAAAAAAAAAAGTGTTTACAGTGAAGGGTTTCCCTTAAGGCTATGCGTGAATTCTTGCAATGTTAGTTTCCTCTGTCAAGGTTTTCAATGTTATTCAATGTTTTTACATTTAGTTTACTATTACACTGTGCATTCTATTGTATCATTTTTGTGCTAAAAATTTTAAAAAAATATATTTTACATATGGATGGATTAATTGTATTTACATACAATCCTAAGGAAATTACTTTGTGTCAAAAAAATCAGGTTGACCAGGTTTTGGAGCAATTACGGTGCGTGCCCCGAGGTTCCCACTGTATATTTCAATCTATTGCAGGGTGGGGTATAGGGGGCCCCTTTTTTGTGTGTTTGTATTTTTTAGAAGTCTCTAACTAATAACATTTGTCGATTTTAATATATCTGCTTTTCAGATTTTTTCAATAACTGTTTGTACAAAAAAATGAAATATTAATTCTTTCCCCTAAATCACCATTATTTTGTTTCAAATACGGAACCTCGGTTGTGAAACTCGGTTCCGACGTCTCGTCACGCATACAAATTGGTTTAGACTAAAAATTTTTGTCGTTTCAGTCTCTCCTGCAGCGGCAAAGCAGGAAAAGAAACACACTGAGCATAAGGGGGCACACGCACACACACACACACACACACACGGGGTGCCCGGAGAGGTCCATTCACACACACACAGGGGGCGCACACACATAGGCCAGGGGGCAGCACACACACCCAGGCACGCTGGGGGAGGCAGGCACACACACACAGCCAGGCGGGCGCGAGAGAGGCACACCCCACACACACACACACACGGTGCGGGGAGGGCACAAGCACACACACACAGGCGCCGAGAGGAGAGGCCCACACACGAACACGTGGTGAGGGCAGGCACCGCAAAGCAGCCACGAGAGGGAGGCAGGGAATGCACGACAACACACACACACACACACACAGGGCCGCTGAGAGATACACACACAGGCCCAGACTCCGAAAGAGAGCAAGTGAGAGAGGAGGGCTGGGCCTAAGGTAGAAAAGGCTTATTTTGTTTTCAGTTCTGTTTACGGATCGGTTCATAAGTCATTGTGGAATTTACTTTTCTTGGTGGTTTATTAAATTCGTATTTTTCAAATGTTCATTTTTCCTATCAAAACTCATTAAAAAAATTTTATAGCGAAGGGGTTCCTAGCACTATAGCGCCCCGACTGTTGGTTTTCTCTGTTGTTCAAGGTTTTCTCAGTGTTATTCAATGTTTTAAATTTTGTTTACTATTACACTGTGCATTCTATGGTTTAATTAACTATTTGTTTAAAAACTAAAAATATATATATTTACATACAGTTAATGCGGTCTGGAACAGATTAATTGTATTTACTACAATCCTATGTGGAAATTGCTTCAGCTCGACCAAATTGGTTTCATGGTTCCCCTGCGGGGCTAAATTTTATTATTGGTAAACACAGTCTTGTGCTATCCAGATCAGATCAAAAGATAATCCAGTAAGGCAGTAACACTAAACAATGCATTAATCAATAAAAAATTAATTGTATCAGTTATAATAGAAAAAATACATTTTAAAAAGCCTTACCTGGACACATACTAACAGCAAATCAACCTTTCTTAGCTCGGTCAAAGATCACATAAAATCCTCCATAACCGTTGCTCAATCACCATTCCACTGGCAGATGGGAGATACCAGCGTAACAAATGAGGATGGTTAATTTCTGTAACTACTTGTATGTAGAGCTATAAAAAAAAAAAAAAAAATCTTTAAATTAGCATTGCAGTCTGTCAGGAAATAGCATTTTCTGAATAGACACCTATGAAACATTAACAATTTTCTTTTTTTTCTAGAACATTAACAATTTTCCTTTTATGGGTTGAAAGCATTGGGATTAACATAATGGCTAAAATACAGGGGGGCAGTAATGTAAGTGGATTTTTAAATTTACTTAAGTCAAGTATGAAAAATGAAACATGATAAGCTTCAACCTTTGTTTCAATAATACATAAATGGACACAGAATGATCTTATCTTTCTCTTTTCTTTATACATCTATAATTTTGTATTTGTGTGCAGTACTTAATATTAAAAATGGATAAATAAAATAAACAATAAGATCTGCAGCCAACTAAAACATTTATAAAAGTCTACTATTGTCCTTTATAATAATCGGTCATCACAAAAGACTGGCTTTTAAAATTCTCACAGCATTAACTCTTTTGAAATTAACTATTTCTCCATGAGGCTAAAACTGACAGATACATGGGATTCATTGTGTTTCTATAATTCAAGTTGAAAATAAAAACTGAAGTGTCCATTCAAACAACTGTATCAATTGTTTAAAACAAATATATAAATTTATTTTATATAGACAATTAATTACGATACATACTTTTTGAATGCTGTTACTGTCACATTCTTACAGGGGTATGCCCTTTTGCCCCCTTTTAAAATGAATCACTGTCAGTCAATTTTTTTTCCTTTCCCCGTTGTGTCCCCAACAGGTTCTATGGTTGCCATTGTGACATTGTTTAATCTCTATTTCTTTGACTCCACCAAAAGTCCTCAACGGTCTTCCCCAAAATACCACCAAATGTTTAATCCCTTTTCATAAAACACACATAAACATACTGTAATATTATATATATATATATATATATATATATATATAAAATTAACAAAAAATCCCAACATGGAGTATTTGTTAAAGAAGCAATAAAAAAGAAAAGGAAACTTTTTAAAATAACAAATGATTTCAATGTAATTTTTTGTCACTGTTGTGGTGATGTTGTCATATATATATATATATATATATATATATATATATAAAAAAATATACACACACACAAACATATATAACATACATATCTATACATATAACATATTACATACATATATATTTTTCTACATATATACACATACATATATACACACACACATAAATACAACACACAAAAATACACACAAATACATATATATATATAAAAACATACATACACACACACACAAAATATATAAAGCATATACATACATATACATACATACAATATACACAAAAAGCTATTTAAGTCAGTGCAATCGCTTGTTAAACGGATGACTCCCTCTTAGGGTAAGTCTGGTGGATATTATGAATTTCGTTTGTTCAAGTTCTTTAAATTTTAAATAAAAGGGAATTTTTATTTAGTACAGAAATATCTTTGGAGGAATGGAAAACAGACGGGAATATTATTTGAATAAATCAACTCAAACCAAACAACAAATATTTTTCTCCATAAAAATATCCTGTCTAAATTTAAATTTGAAAAAAAGTAATTAAAAAGAACAAACATTCAAATTTCTTCCTTATGAATTTTTTATAAAAAATAAATTTAAATTTTTAAAATACCCAAAAGATTTTGCTCCATAAAAATATACCTTTAAAATTATACAAATTCAAATTGAACTGCTGCATAACAAAACCTGGAAATATAAATAAAATGTTTTTTCGAATAACAAATCAAATCATTCAGTTGTCTTTCTCATATGTCATTTTAGAGCTGGACCCTGGATTTTTTTTGGCCACAGGTTCGTTCTTTTTGCTGTGGGGTTCTTGTTGTGGAATTCTCGGATGGATTGGGTGCTCATCAGTGGGGATCCTGTGTGCTGTTTTTTGTCTTTATCACTGGAAGGCTTCTCACACAGATATGTGCACCAAACATGCACAAGGTTGCCACATGTAACAGACTTTTTGTTCTTAAAAGTCAAAAAGCCCGGCAAAGGCGCCTTTTATCAGAAAAAGTTTTGGGAACACCGTGGACGATTTGGGTTTTAAAATTCTTGGAAACGGGAAAAGGGGGGCAATGAACTGGTGCATTTTTGTCCCCCCAAAAAAGACCCACTTGAAATCACTTTGTGTTTGTGCAGGTTTAAAAACGCCCGCTGAAGTGTCAGATTCTTAAATTATGCTGTTTTCTGTATTTTTCGAATTGCATTCAGGTTCCCCTGATTTTTTGTTTTTCCCCGTCTTAGTTTAAAATTCTGTAATTACAGCCACATTAGCCCCCAAAATGAGCCCCCGGGGGTTCAGTAAACATATCTCACCCTCCCCCGGTTTTAAAGGCTCTTTTTCAGAATCAACTTTTCTCTTCAGCATCGGGGGAGCTAGCCGCCCGGCATCAAAAAGGTGGGCGATTACCGGGTAAGTTTTGGGGAAAGGCGGCTGAAGCGCTGCATTATGGGATTTAGAAAAGGTTACCGCTTCATATACCGGGCTTTAAAAACAATAATACAGTATTAAAAATGATCTGGGCGGATAATACCCCCGGGGATGTGGCCGCTGGGGTTGAAATATAAAAATGCAAAAAAATTTTTTTAAAATGTGATCACAATTCAATAGAGTTGCCCCAACCGCCCCACCCTTTTTTCTTCACCGTTCATTTGAATAAAAGGTTGGCTTTCCAAAACAATTTTGATGGCAAAAGTATCCATTTTTTGTATGAATGGGATATATAATATATATATATAATATATATATATATATATATATATATATATATATATATATATATATATATATATATATATAACATTAATATATATATACAATATATATATATACCGGTTCCCAAGGGAAAATAGTGTGTTAAAAAGCTAGAAAAAAAAGGAACATTTTAAAAAAAACTAAATGACTGTTACAGTTTTGTTTTGAGTGTTACTGGTTTTTGCCAAAGGTTTATTATCATTTTTTTTTAAACAGGTTGTATTTGTGGATGTTTGTGTTAAAGTTACATTCCGGTTTGTAATGTGTAAAGAAAAAGGTTTCATTCATCGATTCGTTTCTTCGCATCAATAAACACTTGTTCTTCTTTATCTGAGACCTGCACACCATCGGGTTTTTTTACACTGTTTTCCTTTAGGGGGACATTGACTGTTTCCGGGCTTTTTTTCCCCAGTATTTGGGTTTAGAAATGCTTGTATGTAGGAGCTTCTTTTTTTTGCTGCCTTTTTCAATTTTTATTCGGTTTTTGTTCACCCTTTTGGAACTGTTCCCTTTTTTACTGTACCGCCATTTCCCGGCCCCTTTCGGGGTACAGAGAAGGTTCCCAGCTGTGCGGTGCCATCTGGGTATATGTCCATGGCTGTATTTGTTTTAGTCCTGGCATTTAAAACTTTCTTTTTGATTTTGCTGAGTTTGTCCAAACCCCCCTCACCATCTCATTTTCCTCTGCATAAGCACTTGTTCCCCCGTGAATATTTAGGGGGATTTTGTATTGGATTCCGCTGGGGGCCCTTTTATGGGTGGGCACTAAAACACGCCACCCCACCTGTTTTGAACTTAATTTAAAGTGTAGGTTTACTGCCTTTTTTTCCCGAAGTAGCAGAACTCATGAATAGAGTTGTATATGTCCCCCTTCTTATTGTTTGCTGCCTTCTCAATTATATAATGCATGTTTCTTCAGCGCTTTTGGGGTTTTCCCCTTTTTCTGTGCGCGGATTCGTGGGAGGCATGATATGTCACCGCGCCCCCTTTATTGGTCTCTCCTTTGAAAATGGAAAAACTGCTTCAGTTAACCTTTTGGGGTTGATATAAAACCGCCCAACTTTGTAAGGGCTGTAAGGAATGCCTCCAAACACCTTCCACCACCCGGGAATTTGGGAAAATTGTGATGAGTCAGTGGGAGTGTTTTCCCTTTTTTATTATATAGATATATATATGGAAGCAAAAGGGTGATGGTTTTATTTTGTACTTAAAATCCAAAAAGGAAAATTTAATCACAAATCTTAAAATATTTTTTTATTCCAAAATTTCCCCCTATCTGGATTCATCATAAAGGGGTAAATATTAGATATACATGAACCCAAGGCAATATTTAAAAATATGTGGAGGTTTGGTAGGTGGATGTTTTTTAATTAGGAGTTCAGAGGATGTTTGTAATAAAGTCTTATTTATTATGTCAGTTCTTTTTTTTCAAGCCTGCATATGCGGGGTTCATGTCCATTGTAGCATAACCTTGAATTTCACTTGCCCCCAGCCCCACTGAAATCGGGTCTCTTGAACTTGTAGGGCATATATGAGGGGGACCCAAAAAAAACGGAAATTTTTTTAAAAACGTTTAATTTTCTTAAAATCAATTAGTCTCCTTTAAAAGTCTCCATTGGCGAAATCCCTTATCTAACCGTTTTTCCATTGTTAAAACTTTTTTAAATTCCTCTGGGAAGCCCATTAATTTTTCTGTCTTTCTGTTTTTGCCTCTTCAACGCACAAAACACCTTCCTTTCAAGTTTTTTTTCACCCGGGGGAAAAAAAAAAATCACACAGACTAAATCCGATGAGTAGGGTGGGGGGTTTCGGGGTTTAAAACCGTTTCAATAACAATAGTTTCTGCCATTTTTTCAAGAAGAAAACAAAATTTCCCTCCCCGCGTTCCCATAATGGGCCATCGTAAAAAAATGCGCGACAAAACTACTTTTACAAAATTCACTGAACACTTAGACTGATGGTCTTGGCAGACTGACTTGGGGGAGTGTAACTAGATGCCCTACCCCTAGTTACCCCAATCAGTACTACAAAGTCCCAAACCTAACAAAAAAAAATTCCCGGTTTTTTTTGGGGTCCCCCCCTTATAAAGACAGTGGGTCCTTCCTTCACAACCTGAAATGTTCTTGTTCGTGTTAAGTTTTTTTGATTTTTGTCCCATGTATACAGTTGGGAGGGAAAAAATGGGTTGTAAAACCACATTCTTTTATCTTCTCAAATTTTCCTGTTTTTAATTTTAAAAAGGGACACACCCCTTTTTATATATATATATATATATATATATATATATATAAAAAAAAAAAAAAACACACCCCAAAGGGTAGCGGTTTTATCGTCTGTTTTGGGAATAAGTCAACGGTATTCCTGTTTGGACATAAAAAATTTTGCTTGGTTTTGACCTTTTTTTGGGAATCGACTCCTGCTAACCTTGTTTACCCTCTGAGACAAACCCGACTGCCCCGGCTTAGTGCCCATTTTAGCTTCAGTGAAAAACCCCGCTATAACTCTCTGTGAACTTTCACGGGGATAAAAAGGGCGGGTCCCAGCCCCTGTCAAAGCCCGTTTAAAATAAATAATCCCCCGCGCACGGGGGGGCGGGGGGTTTTGTGGCAAAAGGGTTTCAGGGGGTTCAGGGGCCACCAAAGTCATTTGGGGGGACCGCCGCTTCCAGTTTTTCCCTGGCCTTATCTTGATAAACAGAACCCGGGGTTGGCTAGAAGGGGGGGGAAAAAAAAAGAAGAGGGAGGTTGAGTGAGAGAGAGAGAAAGAAACAAGTAGGCAGGTTAACGTCAGTGCAAGTGGGGCACCCCTTTTGGGGAACAGGGACCGGTAAAAGGCCCCGGCTTCTTCTTGTTTTTTTTTTTTTTAAAAAATGCTTCCGCTCTATTTTCTTTGTTGTTTTAAGAAGATTTTTTCCCATTGTTTTAACCCTCCCGTTTAAATTCTGTTTAAAGGGTTAGGATTATTTTTTGGGAACTTTGAGACTATTTTAATTTGCCCCTTTTTTATTAATTTTTTTAATAAAAGCACTGCATTTTTCCCACCCCCTTGCTTTATTGTTCCGTGAGGTTAGAGGGGGCCTTACCGGGGTAGGGTTCAAAGGGCCCCCCGGCGAGATGGGGCATACAGCAACCCTGCATCATCCAAGATTTTGTGTTTTCTGAAAATTTGAAGTTGTTGAAAAGTATGAAGGTGGCATTTTACCCGGGACATTGTTGCAAAATTTGCGAACACCGTATCTAGATTGTGAAAAACAAAGATGTTTTTAAAAAAAGAAAAGTGATAAAATTTTCATTTTTTATCAAATTGCTTTGTATTTATGTATTTTAGTTTTAAGCAGTGTTTAAATTATTTTATGCCCATAAATGTATAATATGTCAATAGCAATGATTTTTTTTTTATGGGACGGGTTAATTTTCCCCATTTCTTATGGGGTTGTTTGGGATAAGTCAAAGGTCTGGAATGAATTAAGGGAAAACCCAAAGGGTTCCCCTGTATATTGTGTGGTGTGTATTATATATATATATATATATATATATATATAAAATATTTTATATATATATATATATATATATATATATATATATATATTATATAAAAAAAAAATAGAAACCCCCAAGGGGTCTTTGTTGGGGAAAATTCAAAACATACTTTTGCCAAGTTTTTCAGGAATGCCTTTTAAAATTTCCCACATTTTCCCACACAAAACCTGGAAAAAATTTACCCCGGGGACACATTTCAAATTTTTAAAGGATTCCGGGGAACCCCCTTCTCAAACGGGGCCAAAGGGCAAATTAATTACTTGATCTAAGGGCAAAAAAGAATCCAAAAGATGTGGGGGTGGGGGTTTTCTAAACGCCGGGGCCAGAGGGTTCGACCCCAAAAGGGGGTTTGTCCTTAATGAAAATAAGGGAAACTGTGTTGAAACATTTGCTTTTTAAAAGAAATTTGAATTAAAAATATATTATATAATATTATATATATATATATATATATATATATATATTATAATAACACAAACACACAAATATCAAAAGGTTCCGAAAAAACACAAAAAATCAATTAAAAAATGAATTTTTACAAAAGGAAAAAACTTTCCATTTTTCATCTTTCCTTTAAAACAATTACACAACATTGGCCACAAACCGAGAACAATTTCATGAAAAAGTTGAAAAATATCAACAATGTTAGGATTTTGATTTGTTTTTAAGGTTCATAAATGAAGCTAACCATAAAGGAAAAACCCCCAAAAAAGCCTTTAAACCAAAACAGTGGAGTTTTAAGTGCTACCAAAAGATAAAAAAAAATTTTATTTTCAAACACCTTTTTTTCCTTTAAAATTACACCTATTCAACAAACCAACACTTAAATTTTTTGGAATATTACACCTCTAGTGAAACAGGTAACCATGAAAAGGACACCTTACAAAGATCCTAAATTTGTTTATGGGGCCCCATCATTTTCCCATTTTATTAAATGTAAACATTTTCCTCCTTTTTCTCTTATTCTGATTTGGCCTCCCCCCTGGTTCTTTTTACCTGTCACTGACTGATGAGGGGAAAGTGCAAAACCAGAAAAAGAGGACCCGGGGAAACTTTGTAACCCCCCCCTTTTTTGTTTAAAACAAACCCCACCAATACATATTTCCCCCCCACTAAAGGAACTTGTTTTATTAATGTTTTATTTAAATTTACATATTATACTTAAATTGCAGGAGACAATTTTACTTGGGTTGCTTTCATATAATTGCTCACTTTATTAGGTTGTTGTACCTCATTTCTATGTTCACCTTAGGTTTAAAATTCTTCACCTTTTAAATTTTACAGACTTTTTCAAAATCCTGACAGTTTTTTCCCCTTGTTTTACATATGAAAGGCCTTGCTTCAAAGCCCGCCATTTTTCTAAATAAACAAATCGAAATATATAGCCATTCACCAATTTAAAACTTTGCTCTTATTTTGGGGAAATCAATACAATGTAAAACAGAAGTACTCTTGGAAAAAAAAATTCAATTGAAAAAGAAGCGAAAAGAATTAAACATGTTTAAAAATAGACTACCCAAATAAACAACAATATATTAGAATATGAGTTTTCAAAAGGAATTGATTTTTTTTTTTATCCCCTACAGTTCTGCTTTCATCTTTCATTTGGGTTTTTGCTAAGGCATATTTTTAGGGTTTGTTTTCCCCCATCAAGTGGGATCTTTCTCACTCTTTGTTTGTTTTTCTCTTTTTCATGGGCATTCTGTCCAACATCCATCCCTTCTGTATCTTTCCCCACTTTTTGCCTCTTTTTTCCGGATATGTTGTTTTTTAATTTTTTTTACCTGTGGAAGAATCAAATCCCAAAGACGGGTAACATTTGTCTCTTTGGGAAATGGGGTTTTAGGAATAATCCCTGGCAGCTTCCTTTTTTCCCCAAAAGGCCAACGCCCCCTCCAGAAGCCAGCAGGGAAAATGTGAAATCGTCAAAATGGGAAAAGCCAACAATTTTTTGTTCAAAATTCAGTATTTAGTTACAGTAAAACAGGACAATTTATTCTCTTCTTCTTGTTGACAACTTTTTTTCATTTCGATGCCTCCGCCCACAGTAGGTATACAAATATATTATCTACAGAAAAAATTATAACTCTGACACTGTGTAAATATAAACTAACCCCATTTATTTTTTATGTTCAGACATTTGTTTAACAATCTATAAAATTTAATTTAAAAAAATTTAAACAAATAAATTTAACAAATGGTAGTCCATTTTTACTTTTAATAAATCTAAATTTGTCACTTAAAAGGGTGACAAAGTAGAGGTGTGACTTGTGACCTTCCTGATCCCCAGTTCAGATTTACTTTGGAAGGGCAGTGCTTTTCACAAGGCCTTGTAAAATCTCCCCCAAATACCAGAAAAAGGAAAACACACGCAAACAACCCCCCCCTTGAACTTTCTTACCAAGGATGTAGGATAATGGATCCCCCACAGCATTAAATACATTTCCCGGGTGTAAAAAAGTCGTTTCCCCTGTCGACAATTGCCTTTCAGTTTGTACTGAAATAAAAAAAAACGCACATCAAAAAAATTTAGTGCCTTTAAGTGCCAACTCTCAGAACCCCTCTAATGGGAAATCTATTTGCACTCAAGCATCCAAAATTGCCAGCATTTTCAGGAAAACTTTTCCTTTCTTTTAAAATGTTTTCATTAAAAAAAAAAAAAAATTTTTCTTGTCCTTGATGGTAAAGAGACTCTTTGGCCTTGCCGAATACCAAAATAAAAATGCCCATTTTGCTCAGGGTTGGCATCAGTTTTAAAAAAGAAACCATGACTGTTTACATTGTTAGCCTCACACAAAAATGTGGAATCTACACACAAACACATCATCATATACCATGAAAGGGGTTCTTTTTTTTTATTAGGTAGAATATAGATGTTACCTGTAAAAGTAAAAAACACAGTATTGGTGTGGCATATAAACCCACCCTTAAAATCACAACACCATAGGGTCTCTTTTGAAAAAAATCATAAAAAAGAATATTTCTAGAAAAATAATGGCATTAAAAAAAAACAAAGAAAATCCTTTAAAGTGGTCCCAGCAGCACTTTTTTTCTCTCCCAAGTAATCAGGAACAGAATGAAAATAAACAGAACAAAATTCCATTGGAGGTTTGGGGGAAACCTTTTGGATACAGCTGATAAAAAATTTCTTAAAAAACTTTTTGGTAATTTTTATTAATATCAAAATTTTTTTAATATTATGAGGCCCAAAAATGGTTTACACATAAACCACCTTTTATAAAAGTTGATTAAAACTTTTACTCTTAATTTTTAATTATAAAAAAAGTTTTAAAATTTTGTTCAAACTTATCTTTGAAATGGTCGAAAAGGCCTTTTAAAAAAATCCCAAAAACCTAAAGCCCCCCATTGAGTATTTTATATAAATAAAAAAAAAAAAAAATCGGGTGGTTGCCCCTTTAAATTTTGTTTCTTTTCCGTTTAAGCTGTATCCTTTTGGGAATTAAAAATCTATTAAAAAAAAAAAAAAAAATCATGGCCTTTGGATTTGTTTTGGCCGTTTAGAAGCGTTTTTTTAGTACACTACTTTTTAATAATTAACAACAATGCCCCGGGGAAGGGCAAAAAGATACAAATCAGGAATGGTTTAAAAAAACAGGTGGGGCCAAAAAAAGTCCCCCAAAACTTTTCTGGGGGCGTTTTTTCCTATTTTTCTTTTGGATTTTTTCACCAAGGGTACTTCCTACGGGTTGCACAGGTAGTCCATCTTCCCAGGATGGCCTCAATATTCCATTGCCAAAGGTTTTCTGTGTCTCCAGCACATCTCAAGGGCATGGGGGATTCCAGGAGACGGAGCTCTCTGGGAGGCTGGACAGGGGCCATGGGTCCTTAACCCATCAGTGGGGTATCTGCTCCTCTGGGCAAGGGGGAACAGGATGAGACTCCAGAGCCCTACAAAAAGACGTCCAGCAGGCCACTGGTGGAATGTCTCTGACTAAACAATCAAACAACTTCATGTGGGTGGCCAGGTCCCAATTTCCTCTAGTGGGCCCTGTGCTCCGGGACCATAAAAAATACTATACAATTTTGAGTTGCTGTAATGAAATTTGGGAAAATGGATTAGCCCGATCACTTTTTATTTTATTTTTAGGTGTCATATTTATAAAACAAACAAAAAAAAAAAAACACTATATTTCCATGTATTTAACGTAGAAGGAGGCAACAAATGTTCTGCAAGTTAAGGTTAAAAAAAAATTGTAATTTGTGTTGACTATTTTTTTTTTAAAAAAGATTTTATAAGAAAAACTTTGCTTAAACTTTAACTTTTGATACATTAAAATCAGAGATCAAATTTTGAACCATATTGGGGCACAGTAGACATAAAATAACTGATTGGTAATTATCACTCACAAATGATCTGTTCAGTATATTTTGCCTATAGTTTAGAAAAAAGGGAAAAAACCTACTAATGAACTGGAAAGAATAAATTTTCCCTAATGTTAATAAAAGTTTACTGTATTCATGTTTTTGTTAAATTTTACAGATGGTGTACATGGACAGGACAGCAAAAATCCGAACAAAGATGGGGCAATAATCCTACCCAAAAACAAAGCCCCGCAGTACAAACGTCCCAAAGAAAACCACATCTTTTTAACCCCCCTGGTGCAGTAAGGCACATTCTATAAACAGTGGGTCTTCATATCTTGACTATTTTAAAACCCATTTAAAAAAAAAGGTCTCATTTCACTTTATTTGGACTGGTTAGGGGAAAAGTTGGGAAATTTTAAAAATGTTTTTCGAAGCAAAAAGGAAAAAAAAAAATTTACTTTCATTTTTTTTTAAAGCACACTATATTTTTCTTTATCTTGTAAATGTTTGGTTTTATTACAATTTTAAAAACTCTCTTTTCTTAAAAAGTTTCTGGATTTTAATTTTGGTATACAAAAAAGGGTGAGAATGAGCTTTAAATTTTTAACATTTTAATAGTTTAAAAATCTAATTTCAAAATCATTACTTTGTTTGGTTATGATGCATCTTGATTAACTCTTTTTTCTTTTTACACTTTTAAACTAAAGGTTTACTTAAGATGACATCTTCTATTTACTGTCCCATCAAGTTCAATTTGATAAATTTCAAATGGACCTAATTTCATCAATCAGGTCTATGAAATCTTATGTGAAATTATAGTTTCAAATAAAAAGACACAGTATTTGGAATGGGAAAATATAATTGTTTAAAATTAAAATGTTTTTAATCCTCCAAAAAAAAAAAAAAAAAAAAAACAATAAAAAAATGCCAAAAAACTCAACAAAGCCATCGACCCAATTCATACCCTCTGCAGTCAGATTCAAATTTTGATCTCCTACTTCCCTTAAAAATTTCCGTAATACCACTGTTCCTTTATTGGGGTATACCGAAGTCCCGGGTGTATAACGTGGGCTCTATTCCTCCCATAACTTTAAAAATAAACAAATTAAAAAAAAGAATAAACTTTTTTTTTAAAGTTAAAAAATTATTTATACAAACCAACACTAATTTGACTAGGTACCAGCCCCATTAAGTTTCAATATTGTATGTATTTATCAGAACTGCATTTCTGAGAAAACCAGTATCCCTTACAGTTTGGTTTTTTTTTTTAAAGTCATCTATTCAAACAGAAATGCCAAATTCAACATTAGAAAATCTTTAAAAATTCTAAATATGCTCTTAGAATGTTGAGTCTTGATATCATACTGTACGTGCCAAAATACAAAGAACCAACTTTGGATCAACGGAAGGGCATCACAAAAAAGCATTAAGGTAGCAGTGCTAACCTAGTATTATATCATGTCAGGTTGAACTCTCTCCCAGCTCATTGTTCCGATGTGCCAGACTGTTATGACACTGTGCCCAGTTATATTTCATATAACATTTAAAATGAACAACAAAGCCAAAAATGAACTGGGGCTCAAAAGCGATCGTTAAAACAGTGGTAGTGCTGCCCTGCAGTAAGGAGACCTGGTTCGCTCCGGGTCCTCCCTGCATGGAGTTTGCATGTTCTCCCCATGTCTGTGTTGGTTTCCTCCGGGTGTCTCCTCCCACAGTCCAAAGACATGCAGGTTAGGTTGCATTGGCGATCCTAAATTGTCCCTAGCGAGTGCTTGGTGTGTGGGTGTGTGTGTGTTCCCTGCGGTGGGCTGGCGCCCTACCCGGGATTTGTTCCTGCCTTGCGCCCTGTGTTGTATTGGATTGGTTCCAGCAGTCGCCCCGTGACCCAGAGTCAGGATATAGCGGGTTGGAAAATGACTGACTGACTATTCAATAATTTCTTCAACATTACTGTATATATGAGCTACATTAACACTAGACGTGCCCCAGAAGGCAATGAATAATGTGTTTACATTTTTAACAATTTCATCAGTATGTGTGTCATGCCTCTTTCCTTCCTTGTTTTTACCTAAATATTTGTAATGCAAATGCCCACATTGTTGTATCGCTAAAGTGTACTTAGAACATGTGACTAATGATACTTTTCCTCTGCTATTCTTGTCACTAACTTAACTATATTGCAATCCTTTCTGATTTCTAAAAGAACCAAGTCACTTTCCCCTCCTCTTCAATATCCCTCTTGAGCCTTTAGTTATTGTTATTGGTGAATCAAATCTAATCTTCCTATAACCCTATATGATATCCCCACAAAGTCAAACTTTATTTCAACAGTAATCTGCTTTTTCTCAGTGATGCCCCATTTAATCCCTCATCAGGATTGTCCTTAAATTACTTTTGTCTCATGCAAGTCTGTGCATGATTAATAAATCAGTTGGTTCAAGTTGGCTCTTCTTCCTCTTAATTTATCCAGTAGTTATTTCTATTCCTCCTTAGCTCTTTCACTTTCAAAGCTTAACAAATACCTGCTATTGATATCCCTTCCCTTCATGATATTACCTCATTAAATTAATTAATTAATTTTCCCAATTACCAGCCATTGTAAACATTAGTTAGAATGTTATCCTTTGTATTTTACAAATAAAGCAAGCTGTATACTCTTGCCGTAGTGTTCCAGGACAACCACATATTCATCTGCCTTTTATCTCCATGGAAGGAAACCCTCAAACCTCTAGTTCTCAGCTTTAGTAAGAAATCCAACAATTTAAATCTTCCTATTCTGCTCCACCTTAAACAGTTATTTTATATTTTTAAATTTCAGCTATTCAAATTATTATGTGTTTAAATACTTTGCCCATCCCATCATAGTCTGATTTCCACTATGTCTTTGTTTGGATGCTTACACTATTACTTAAACTCACTTGCACCTGTTTTTCTTTGGCAGAAACATAAACCACAAGGTATCAAATGCCAACAGAAACGTTTTATCAAACAACACTAATTTTTTTTAAAAGTTATTTCTACAAAACTGTATACTTCATAGCTAGTAGTTGTATAATACCTTGAAAATTTATTTGGCCCTTTAAATCATTTTCACATTTTATTGTCTCAGATTTTAAACCTGCAATACATTAAAGAAATTTTCTAGCTGTCCTGCAAAACAAGGTACATTGTGCTAAATCAAACAATAAGTGAAAATCTTTGAACATTTTTTAAAAGAAAAAGAGAGATTTTAAAAGTATTCACCTTGTAAACATAAGGTCCAATGTATCATTTTAATAATTCACCCAATTTGTTAATGTTTTCTACCTGTGTAGGAAATGGCTAGATGATGCCTCTCAATTAACTTAAGAGGGTCACTGAGGTTCAACAGTACGGTAGTGATTTTCCACAAAAGAGAAAAAAATTAAGAGAAAATGGTATTCAAAACAAGTCAGAGATATAATTATACACACGCATAAATTTGGGAAAGAGTATAAGACCATGCCAAAAATACTGAGCATTCCTTGGATGTTAGTGCAGTTCACCATACAGAAATAGGAAAAATATGAGGCTACAGCTATGCTGTCTAGGTCAGGCTCTCCCTTTAAACTTAATAACTGAACAAGAATGGCAATTCATGAGAACCTACTGTAGCACCAATTGTCAATCTGACTAAGCTGCAGTGTCAGTGAATGCAATGACAGGAGGCTCACAGCTCAACAATCTCCATGGTATTTCATGGAAAGAGTTTTATGGAAGAGTAGCAAGGAAGGAAGAAATAAAACAAAAAAACCAAATACAATTCACAGGTTCCTTGCTTATATAAAACTGGAAAAGCCTCCTATGAAAGATACTGCAAGAATGTGGCAAAAAGTCCTGTGGTCTGATTGAACTAAAGTGGATGTTCTCTGGCATAAATTTTCTTCTAAACTAGCGAGTTAGGTAACACCATCACCATTATAAATGTGATGCGCAGTAGCATTAGTTTTGAGGATAGCAGGGACAGCATCGGTCGGAAGGCAAGATGAATGCTG
>NW_024379540.1:0-55500 GCF_016835505.1 Polypterus senegalus
TGAGGGGCCCACGTGAAGCTTCTCTGTTTTAAAAATTTTTCTACATTGGTTCCATATTCTAAGTGAGTGAAGACAATTGGGTTATTGTATATTCATAACATGTGTTTATTGGGGGGAAGCGGGGGAATAAAAAAAGTACTGCGGGATTTTACTTATATTGCCTGTGTATGTTCTTCTATTTGTGTCAGGTTCTTATTTTTGTATATTGCTCCCAGTAATAAAACTGGAATTAGGTAGAGCAATGCCACCTTCTGCCTTTTGTCTTTGAGGTCTTTGGATGCATGGATTTTTTGATTCCGAATAAATTAGGTTATTGTTGAATCTAACTGCTTAAAAATGATTTATTAATGTATAATGGAATTTTTTGAAATAAAAATGGCTTAGGAAGAATATTCATCTTAACAGTATTAAATTTTTTTAGCTGGTGAATTATGAAAGTCTTGCTTAATTTTTCCATGCAGGCGGCAAAATTTTTGTTGAAAAAAGAGCCTTATGTTTTCCCGTGATTTTTTACCCCTAGGTATTTAAACTGTTCTGCAATGAAAAAAGGTAGGGTGTCAAATCTAATATTATATGCTTGAGAATTCACTGGAAAAAGGTACATATTTTGTTTTGCTTACTTTTTTCCACCATGTAAAATTGCAACACTTGTCACCCCATTTCAGGGCCCCATAATGTTTGGGACAATTGCCGCAGATGTTTGTATTCTTAGGTGGGTTTCATTGCTTCATTGGCAGGCATAAGATACCTACTGGGGCTTGCTTCCCCAAAGACTCCCTTTTTGGGGTTTTAGTTGGGCCAACCTGGCGAAAAAGGTTTTTTTCCATTGAAAGTCAAAAAGACATTATAAGGCTGAAAAAAAAAAAACTATGGAGACATCTGAAAATTAGGAAAACTAAATCAACTGTCGGGAATATCTTGGGAAGATAGAAAATTTTTGGAGCTCAGTTTGAAAAAAGACTAGTAGGCCAAGGAAAGACCTTTACTGCTGTGACAGAAGAATCTGTGGTAAAATATCACTGTGGTAAAAAAAAAAGCACTAAAAAAAGGGCTGGGAAATTTGGGAAAAATCTGTGAAAAGACAAAATAGATTAAACTTAACAGAGTGATGGCAAGACAAAGGTGGAGATGAAAAGGGAAATGCCCAAGGTCCAAAGCAGACCAAAAATGGTGGGGGAGGTGTAGGGGGCCACATGTACTGGCAATTGTCTTCATCGAAATGGAACCACTGACGGGAGGCACACAATGAATTATGAGGGTGGGAAAAATCTGATCTGCCATGTTCCAGTAAATGCCTTGAAACACACTGGATGGGCTTCATCCTACAACAAGATAATGACCTCAAATAACTGCTAACGTGACACACATATTTTCAAATTTTCCTTCGGCTGCCCCGTTTGGGTTTTCCAGGGGTAATTTTTTTTCCCCCATATCTTCCTGTCCTCGTCATCTTGCTCCATTACACCCACCACTTGCACATCCTCTCTCCACATCCATAACCCTTCTAAGCTAAATTGGAAAATTCTTGTTTGGGCCCAAAACAGTCACCTGATTTAAATCAAGTGAGCACTGAATATGACTGCTTTAATATACTACTCACTGCTGTGTCTCAAATATTATGACGCCCTAAAAGGGGGGAGACCATGTAGAAAAAGTGTAATTGCTACATGATGTGACGAAAATGTATGCAAATACCCTTAAATTAAAAGTCTGCAAGTACAATTTAATCATGTCAGAATTGTTTGATTTGTAATTTTAAATTTTGGAGCAGAGGATTAAATAAAGGACAAATTTTCTTTGTTCAAAACATTATGATGGATACATTATACAATATTTTCACAGTGGTGCTCAAGCCACATGTTTGTGTGATGAGTTTATTAATGATAACAGTAGTAAAACTCCTCCTAGCATTGTAATGTCTTGCATATGCAGTAAACACTTCCTTAGGTGTCACTTTTAACATGCAGAACAAAACTATACAGTTATGTAAACTATGCAAGACGGACAGCATTCCTTTACCTACTTAATTGTTGTTCTCCAGTTTGTGTAGCCAACAGCAATTTTCCCTTGGATTTTTCTTTTGTTTCTTTTTCTGCTGCTTTAGTCTGTTGGCTTGGTAATCATTTCTACATTAAAACACTACTTTCTTTTATTTTTTTCAACTGAAGATATAACCAACGAAGAAGCAACAACTGCCATGCCAAAATGATAATAAATGAGGTACAAACATGTACAACTTTTTGCGCTGGGGAAAATACCTCATTCGTAATAGGCCAATAAAAGGAGACGGTCTCTGAAAAAAGTCTAAAAGTATTTCATCTCTGTGTGTTGCACTTTATAAAAATGCATCAGGTGTTTTTTCTTGTTCATGTTGTGAAATCATAAATAATAGTTGATTTTTCATTTTTTTTTTTTATGCTGTATTTATTTTTTAAACATGATTTTTATGATTTTAAAACAATAATGAAAAAAAAAAGAGAACTAGTGTGACATTAAATAATTTCCCCTAATTTAAAAATGGTCCCCCAGAATGAAGGCAGGAGTGGCCCAGGTGTGATGCGATTCTGTCAGAGGACACAATCATTTAAACATATGAAAATTGGAGTCCTAATATTCAGATTTTCTGAATACAAAATGTATAAAATATTAATTATTTTAAAAAAATTTTTAAATTATAGTTTGTTGGTTATATCTAGTTTGACTTTAATATTAAATTGTAGCTGTTATCTTTGCCTTTAACAGGAGCATCAAAGAAAAATTTTTTAATTCTTTGGTGAAACCATCTTAATAAAAGGGTGAAAAGTGGACACCATCACCACCTCACAGGCCCTGCAGATTGCAGGCAGGCTGGTCGGTTTGTTTCCCAGCTTTCAGGATGGTGAGGTCACCATTTGCACGGGATGACTTGCCTGTTCTTGGAGTTCATCGCCTGTTGACCCTGTTGAGGGGGGGTTTATTTGGACTTTGGGTTCATCAGCAATCACCTTACAAGCCTTTACCTTTACCGTATAAGCATATTCCTTCCGTCCCCCCCCTTTTCAATTTCCTCTTCTTGAACATCTTTAAACAAAACCTTTCCTTTGTCATTTTTCCCCAGTTCATTCCCTCTTTTTGTTTAGTTTGTCTAATCAATCCATCTAAGGTTCCATCAACACCCACTTTGCTTCAAGTGTGAATAATCCCTCAATCACCGGGTTTTCTTAACTTTCCCCTTAATCCAAAAGGTTTGTTTCCCAAATCAAACTAATGTTCAAACAGACCTCTACCCTGCTGCTCAGTCTAAAATCTCTCGTTCACCTAAGTACATTACTACCTTCAAAATAACTGTTAACTAAATTTACACATACTTTTCACTCTGACTCATTTTTCACACCATGCAATCTGCTTTTTTTCTTGATATCCCCCTTCTACACCACTTTAAAAAAACAACTTTTTCCCTCATTTGGGCTTTAAAGGGAATTTCTTGTCTCTTATCTTGTCCCGATCCCTACCATTTCCTGCCTCCGGCTTTGATTTGTTCAAATTGGTTCTTCCTTTATCCCAAATGTACAAGATACAGCATACAAGGCCCCCCATTTTCAATTCTTCTCCTCTTTGCTCTGCGTTCACCCTTCATGGAAAACCACAAATAAATACAATGTTCACCTTCACACCATAGCTTTCACTATTTTTTTTAGTACTGTAGCTCTGTTTGTTTCTTTATAGTTCCATCGGTGAGGGTTTTTATTCATTTAACTTTTTCTGGCTAAACCCCGCGTTCCCTCTTACATATGGCTAATACAGTTTTTTTCCCCTCATCATTTGCCTCTTTGCCTGCATTTGTCTTTTAAAAAAAGTTTGTAGTTTCTTTCCTGTCATGAAGTAAAATCAGATTCATTTTACTGTTTCTGTTATCTTCATGGGCTACCCCAAAATTGATTCTCAAAACTGTCACTCTGTTTGAAGCCATTTCTTGTTACTTCAAAATAATATAATTTCATCTTTTGGTTTTTGAATGTTCTAATTGTACCTGCTGCTTTTTCCCTTTCTCTCTTAAGAAAAAACTTGCAACTAGGGCCTTTTTTTTTTATTATCAATATCATCATGTTCTCATAATTCACCATTATTTTGTTTCCTTCCTCAACATACTCTCAGTTCCCTTTAAAAAACCCCTTTTCTTATATTTAAACCTCAATGTGGCAGGTGTGTTTTTTTTTTTTTTTATATATATATATATATATATATATATATATATATATATATATATATATAATTAATATATATATAAAAATTTATATATATATAATTCCCAACAGGTTGTTTTGATCAATGTGATGTTATTCAGAAAACCAGCCCTTTTCATCCTAGTTTTAAAATTTTACGTTTGAACTCATTAATATTAAAAATGAAAACAGTAAATTCTCAGTGATAACTAATACAGTTTTAAAATGTCACTAAGGTTTTGGTTAGATCAAATGAAACGCTCTTGGCCTGCTTCCCTACTGTGCTGAAGCAATTTGCTAATTATAGGTCTTTCATAATTTCATCAAGATACAGTGATAATCTGCTACTGGAAATGGTTATATGGGGGCTTAGTCCCCTGGTTTCCAAATACACAGAGGCATTGTATGAAGTTGACCCACAAATTTTTATTTTTAACAGTGACTCTTAAGCACATTGGCACATTCAAGATGGAATATAGGAAGGGCAACTTTCCTCAAATGGTCTTATGAGTACAGAAACATAACAAAGTCATATAGTTTAGAAAATGTAGATATTATTTAAACTAAAGATCTGAATAGGGTGTTTTTATTTGAAAAATTTTTTTATAACTATTCAGTGCTTTCCTACAACAAACAAGAAATGGGGCAAAACTTAAAAAGGTCTTATCTAGCATTTTCAGTTTTTAGTGTGAAATTAAAATGTCTTTGGATGCATACTTAGTTGGTTTTTACTTTGACTTGATTTTTTTTTCTGTGTTCTTATTTGCATTTAAAGATTGCAGGCCTACACCCACAGCCGAGCAGATTGAAATGTTTGCCTACCACCTCCGGGGCGACCCCATCAATCTTATTGTAAGTATGGGAAAGCAGTGTAAATGGACATGAGCAGTAAATCAGTCACTGAGATTATGTGTAAGATCCAATTGCAGTATACTGTATATCAAGTAGACTTTAGTGTTACTTTATTGAGACTTGCACAGAAATAAAAAAAAGTGTAACTAGCTGAAAAATAAACAATTGCTTTGACTGCTTGTTTTTCCTTGCTTTTATTTATTTCTACACAGATTTTCTCAATATCTTACTTCACAACCTGGCTATCTTGTTGTTTACTTATTTGAATTTACAACTTTTCATTTAATGAACACTTGTTCTGTGTGTTTTCAATTTTTTTATTTTATCTTTCGATGAGTACTTTGAAATGTTTTTTTGAAAGCAAAGATAAAATTTGTTTTTTAATTTAATTCAAGCGACTTCGTGCCTATTGGCATTTGACACTGCAGATTTTGTCAAAGTGAAAATAAAATTATGTTTGATTTTTCATTATTATGTTTAAAGTTATCAAATATAAAATGCAAAGTGGAAACATAAGGTATATGTGCCAGTATATAGTAGTCTGAATATTTTCAGTCCCTTGTTTTTTTTATCTTTTTACATTTTTTTATTTTGCAGCTTTGTACTAAAATCACTTAAATTAATTTTTTCCCATGTATAAAGCATCACTCAATACCCCCAGAATGACCAAGCAAAAAAAGGATTAAGAACATTTTTGCAAATTTATTAAAAATAAAAAAATGAAATATTACTTTGCCAGAAGTATTCCCAGCCTTTTAATGCTTCATTGAACCACCTTTGGCTGTGATTTGATTCTGGAGTCATAGTGGGTTTGATGTGATAAGATTCCTCAGCTGGATTTGAGGGGTTTACTGCCATTCTCTGCAGATTCCCTCAAGGTCTGTGAAATTGTATGGAGGCTGTTGGTGAATAGTCATTTCATGTCTCTCCCGAGATGTTTGATTGGGTTCAATTTCAGACTCAGGCTAGACAACTCAATATTTTTCAATCGTTGTCCTAACCCTCCTGTGTTGTCTTTGCTTTGTGCTTAGGGTTGTTGTACTTTTGGAAAGTGAACTTTCATCCAGCCTGAGGTCTAAAGCTCTCTGAACATGTTTTAATTGGGGATATCTTTATACTTTGTTCCATTCATCTTTCCCTCTCTAGTCAAGTTTATCCAGTCCTGCCACAGAAAACACCCCCACAGCATGATGCTGCCACCCCATGCATCCTCGGTTTGAATGGTACTGCACAGGTGATGAGCAGTGCCTGATTTCCTCCAGACATAATGCTAATCTTGGTTTCATCAGCCCAGAGAATGTTGTTTCTCGTAGTCTTCAAGTTCCTTTGGTATCTTTTGCAAACTCAAGCAGGCTGCCATTTGTCTTTACTGAGGAGAGTCTTTGACTGGCCACCCTTAATAAATCCTAGAGTACTAGAGTGTTGCAGTGACGACTGTCTTTCTTTAAGTTTCTCCCATCACCATACAGGTTGTCTAGAGGCCAGCCAGAGCGAGCATTGGGCCCTTGTTCACCTCTGTACCAAGGCATTTCTCTTGCAATTGCTTAGTTTGACCTGGTAGCCAGCTTTAGGAAGACTCAAGGTTATTCTAAACTATTTCCATTTAAGAATTATTTATCAATTGTAATAAATAGAATGGAATTCATCTGAACACATATTAAATGTCATAGTAAAAGCATTTGAATACTTGTGTCAATGTGATGTTTCATTTTAATACTTTCATAAATTTGTCAACATTTCTAAAATGCTGTTTCTGCTTTGTCATGCTGAGTGTTGCTTGATGTGAGGAAAAAAATTATTTTAGTACAAGGTTGCAACATAGCATAATATGAAAAATGTGAAGAGATCTAAATATTTTCTGAATCCACTGTAAACATACTATGCACAGTGAAAGTGAAATCATTCAGAAAATAAGCAAGTAGCAAAATAATGAATGTTGAAATCAATACATGCTAAACTAAATGAATTCAGGGTGCAGGTAACTCATAAAATAAAGGGAAACACTTGAATCAAAAAGTATTCAAAAAGCTTCAATGCCTCTTGTTAATAGATTTTTTTTAGGAGTCTGGATCTTGAACTTTAGAAGGCTGGAATTCCATTATTTTATGTTTTGAGGATGTTGGAAGATAGTCTCAGGCAATCAGTTTGTTATCTCTAATATATGTACTCCGTTCACTTCAGATTGTATGCCTGTTTTATTTTGTTTCCTTCAGGATATTTTTGTTAGCTTGTCACAAGTCGATGCTCTACTTTGTGTGCAATGTAGAAGACTTCAAGTTCTAGCAGACATGATTCAGCACATTCCTCTGAACCTGAGATCTCGATATGTATTCTGCACAGCACCCATTAATAAAAGCAGCCATTCATCTGCCGTCTTTTTAAAGGTAAGGAGACTGCCTGATACATCTTCCCCAACACAGGAAGGAAAATAATACAATAAGAAGCTTTTAATTTGTGCATACAATACAATACAATACAGTTTATTTTTGTATAGCCCAAAATCACACAGGAAGTGCCGCCAATGGGCTTTAACAGGCCCTGCCTTTTGACAGCCCCCAGCCTTGACTCTCTGAGAAGACAAGGAAAAACTCCCAATAAAACCTTGTAGGGAAAAATGGAAGAAACCTCGGGAAAGGCAGTTCAAAGAGACCCCTTTCCAGGTAGGTTGGGCGTGCAGTGGTGTCAAAAGTAGGGGTCAATACAATACAATATACACAACAGAACAATTCCTTAAGACAGCATAATAAAAATTTTAGAATTACGGTTTAACAGTAGATGATATGACATAATTAGGTTTGGATATTTTTAGAGTCCTGGAGACCTCATCCATCTAGCTGCATCTCCATTTGGCCATGCCACGGCTGAAACGTTGCTCCGATGAAAGGACCCTCTTTCCCATGATTCCTGTGATCCTCCATCAGGGATGACTTTACCATAGGCAGGCAAACAACTTGGCAGGTGGGCGTGGCACCAATGGCCACATTTGGGTACCGAGAAAAAGAAACAGAATAGATGAGGGTTAGTATTCAAATATAATTATCATGTTACTTATGTTTATAGTGCTAATGACTAACAACAGAGATGCAGTATGTACAGTTAATCAGCAGCTCTAGTCAGGATATGCTAAACTGAAGTAGTGAGTCTTCAGCCGGGATTTAAAGGCTGAGACGAGGGCATCTCTTATGGAAGCAGGAAGACCATTCCACAGTTTAGGGGCCCTGTAACTAAAAGCTCGACCTCCCACTGTTATTTTATTAATCCTTGGAATCCTAAGCAGACCGGCATCTTGAGATCTTAATGCATGCTCAGGTTTGTAAGTCATGATAAGTTCAGACAAGTAAGCGGACCTTGGCCATTTAATGCTTTATATGTTAAAAGGAGGATTTTGAAATCTGCCCTAAACTTAACTGGGAGCCAGTGTAAAGATTTAAGAACTGGGGTTATGTGTTCATATTTTCTTGTTCTTGTAATAATTCTTGCAGCGGCATTTTGGATTAACTGGAGGCTGTATAGAGAACAGTTTGAACAGCCAGTGAACACCGCATTGCAGTAGTCAATCCTACTAGAGATAAATGCATGAATTAATTTCTCACAATCCTGTTTATTTAGAAAGCGCCTTAATTTCCTAATATTTTTAAGATGGAAAAAACAGGTTTTGGGCGACTTTGTAATATGCTTTAAATGACATGCTAGAGTCAAAGATAACTCCTAGATTGCGGGCTGATTCAGTAAAATTAATTGGGATTCCAACTGGGTTAAATGGCGACAAAATATTGCTGTGATCAGCGTCATTCCCTCAACAATTAACATCTCTGTTTTATCTGTATTTAAAGACAAGTAGTTCTCATTCATCCATTCCTTTAATTCACTAACACAACTAATTAAAGACAACATCGGAGAAACTTCATTTGATTTAAATGAAGGTATAACTGGGTGTCATCTGCATACAGTGAAAATTAACATTATGTTTCCTAATGAGAGATCCCAGTGGAAGCATGTAAAGTGAAAACAGTAAAGGTCCCAGTACTGAGCCCTCACGGGACCATATTCAACTTCTGTGTATAATGATGGAGTACTGTCTCTACACATTTCTGTACATACTGGAATCGATTTGATAAATAAGAACTGAACCAAAGCGAGCACGGGGCCTGTAAGTCCAACATGTTTTCTAGCCTGTGCAGTAAAATAGAATGGTCAATGGTGTCAAATGCTGCACTTAAGTCCAACAACATAATTACAGTGGAATTTCCTTCATCAGAGGATATCAAGATGTCATTTACAACCCGTGTTAGTGGTACGTTTCTGTACTATGACCAGTCACGAAGCCAGACTGGAATTTCTCAAATAAATTATAATCTCGTAAGATGTGGCTGAAGCAGACTAGCGACTACTTTTCTAGTATTTTAGAGAGAAATGGTAAATTTGAAATAGGCCTATAGTTATTTGGTATGTGTGGGTCTAGGTCTGACTTTTTAAGTAAAGTTTTAATGGCTGACACTTTTAGTGCATCAGGTACTGTATACCATGCAGTAATGAACTATTGATAATGTTTAGAATAGGCTGCAAGAACATCCATTGCACTTTTACTAGATTTTGTTGGCACTGGATCTAGGGACTTAAGTTTTGGGCTTCATTTTAGTAATTAAAGTTAAGACTTCCTGGTCAGTTACAGGATTAAAATTACTAAAGTGCTGAATACAATCAATAAGCAGAGGTCTGCTAAAAGCTAGTATTTAGTTTGTACTGTGATGCTTAGAGATCTGGGATCTTATATTTTCAATTTTCTCATTGAAGAAGTTCATAAAAGTCTGTACTGCTAATATCTGTTGGTATTTTGCACTGTTGATCTGAATTCCCGTTTGTTAATTTAGCCACTACTCTAAAAAGTACCCTAGGATTTTTATTATTGCTATCTATTAATGTAGAATAGTATTCTGAGCGAGCTTTACTGAGGGCTTTTATATTTATTAACACTCTCTATCCATGCAATTTGAAAGACATGTAGCTTTGTTGTTCTCCATCTCTGCTCCAGTTTTCGACACTCTAATTTAAGAGCTTCGAGTGTTTTCATTAAACCAGGGAGAGTTTCTAACAATGCTTTTGATCACTTTTGTTTTTAGGGGAGCCACTGTGTCCAGAGCATCTCTCAAGGTCACATTATAATGTTGATGTTAGCAGATCTAGAGTAATTTTCCACGTTTACATTTGATATTACTTCAGTCTAAATGGTTTTCCACAATTACACTCGACTTACTCAAGGTATCTATAAATTTTGAAGCAGAATTACAATCTAGATGTGACTGTCTTTGTTTTAATCTGCGAGTGCCTGGCATGGGCAGAACTAAATCAAACGTAATTAAGAAGTGATCGGAAATAACTACATTTAATGGAGTAATATTTAAATTTTGAATTTCAACTTTGTAAGTTATAATTAAATCTAATGTATGGTTATGATTATGAGTTGGACCTTTGACAATCTGACAAAATCCTACTGAATTTAACAAATAAGTAAAACATTTGCTAAAAGTGTCAGTTTCCACATCAATGTGTACATTAAAATCCCCATCAGAACTACGTGATCATAATTTATAGCCAAATCAGACAGAAGGTTGCTAAATTCAGTCATGAACAATGAATATGGCCCTGGTGGTCTGTAGACTAACTACTATAATTGTGTTGAAATCTGTTTTAATATTTAAAATGAATGCCTCAAAGGATGTAAAGTTGCCTAAATTTTTAGGAGTGATTTGCATTTTGTTACAATGAATTATTCAAGGCCTCCTCCTCGACCAGAATCTCTAGACTTATGAAGGGCAGTATCCATCTGGTGGCAGCCTCAGCTAGAACAGTGTCACATTTACTAAGCCAGGTTTCAGTAAGAGACACAGATCAGATTTTGAACTTAATATTATATCATTTACCAAAACAGCTTTGAGTGCCAAGAGAGCGAATGTTCAATAAACAGCATTTAAAACTGCATGGTTCTTTCTGAACTGCTGATATATTTTTGTTTTAATTTGAATTAAATTTCTATTACAGATGCCCTGGTGGAGTGTCTGGTTTATCCTTAGTCTAATTATACACCTTATTTTTGGTTATCAATTAATTTATGGTTTGTTTCAAGACTAAATTTACTGGATGCCCACAACAGGGATTATGGGTAACAGCTTCAGGAAAATAACAGGTGGGATAAACAACAGCCTGTGATTTAAGATCACATGACTGCGACCTGGATGGTGCTCTAATCAGTCAACCAGGCAGTTTTGCCATATTTTGGGATAATACATAAGATCCCTCCAGTTAGGATGAAGACCATCTCTTCCTGAAAAAATCAGGCCTTTCCCAAAAATCATCCCAATTGTTCACAAATGCTATGCTTTTATTTGCACACAGGTTTCTAGCCAGCAGTGAAAGGAATGCAATCTGCTATAAATCACATCCCTCTATACAATCTTGGTAGGGACCAGATCAATTAAATTCCGACATTTTGTTTTAGCTTTGGTGCATAGGAGATGAAGTTCGCTAATACCTCAGATTGCTGTAAATAAATATCATTAGTGCCGACATGCAGCAATAAGGTAGATACTTCATAAATCGGCAACCGGTCCAATCGACCTTTATGCCAGAAATCTTGGCCCCTGCAAGTACTTAACATTAACTGCTGGTTTAACATAGTTTGGAATTCTAACATTCGCACTATGGAATGCCAATTATGAGCACTTTATTATTCTCAGTTTCCACAGGCGGCTGCGGAGAGCTGAGAACCTGATTCTGGGTCGAATTGGTGACCTGGGTGCTGGGGGACTAAATTTTGGATTCTTAGACCCCCGTCTTACTGTTACCCACTCGCCCTGTGGCTGAATTGGTGCTGCTGATTTCGGCCTCGCACTGACTACAGTGGGACCTGGAGACTGAAGCGAATCAGATGTAGCAGATTATCTAAACAAACCGAGTCGATCCAATTTTTCGGTTTGCCTAATACTATCAGATTCCTATAGCGGTCCTCAATTCGGCGTATTTTCCCGACCAACTCTAAATTAACTAAACATTTTTGGCAGGTGAAGCTATCTGCACTGTCGGCGGAAAACCTGGCTGTACATACTGCAGGACACACAACATATAAGCGTGCCCTCGATGGGCAGAGAGCAGATAGAACCCACATTAAATGTTGAAGTCATCTTTGCCGTTTTTATAGGTGCTTCTGCGCTTTCCGTGTTGAGCTGAATCACCGTCGCTTTTAAGTTTCCACCACCGCTAAGCGTCGACTTTAATTTCTCACTGCGGTTATTTCTACTGGTCAGCTGCCGGCTTTATCTCAGGTGAACTTGCTCGTGTGCTTTCAAAGGGCTCGTGCCTGTGGGAGAGCCCGCGCTCTCTGCTTCCCTCGCTGATCCGCTCTCTGCTTCCGCTCGCTGATCCGGCTCCCGAATCTTCTTTACTACTTCAATCAATGCTTCTACAACCTAGCTTTATTTTAGGCTCACCATTCCTCTGTGCTTTGTTCAAAGTAACAAAACATTGTAACAGGCTTTTCTTTTGCGAGGGGTTGGCAGTGTCTCTCTGTGTTTTAAATTGCTTTTTATCCCACAGCCCAAAGACATGGTGTGAGTGTGAAGCTGTGTGTACTATATACAGTCGATAAAAAGTTTAAGACCACTTGAAAAATGGCAAAAAAACATATTTTGCATGGTTGGATCTTAACAAGGTCCCAAGTAGAGCTTCAACATGCAACAAGAAGAAATGGGACTGAGACAAAACATTTTGAGCATTCAATTAATTGAAAATAACTATTAAATTGAAACAGGCTGTTTACAGCTGATCAAAATTTTAGGACCACATGCCTTTTAAAAAGGCCAAATCTGTGCAAAGATTTGGATTCATTGTCATTTTCTGTCAGGTAGTCACTCGTTCTGATGGCAAAGGCAAAGAAACCCTCCCTTTTTGAACGTGGTCGGGTTATTGAACTGCATAAGCAGGGTCTCTCAAGCGCCATGGCGGCTGAGGTGGAGACGCCATAGACAGTCATTTGGAATTTGCTAAATGATCCTGAGGGTTATGGAACAAAAGTCAAGTGAAAGACCAAAAATTTCACCAGCACTGAGCGGAGGATCCAATTGGCTGTCTGTCAAGACACTGGGCGATCCTCAGCTGCAAATTAAGGCCGTTACTGGTGCTGACTGCAGCCCCATAACCATCAGGCGGCATCTGAGACTGAAGGGCTTCAAAAACAAAAACGTCTTCAAAGACCTGCGTCTCCTTGAGCCCACAGAACTGCTTCGTTTGGACTTTGCAAGAGAGCACCAAACATCAGGACATTCAAAAGGTGGAAGAAGTTTTATTCTCTGATGAGAACAAATTTAACCTTGATGGTCCTGATGGTTTCCAACGTTCCTGGCATGACAAAGAAGATCCACCTGAGATGTTTTATGCGCAGCCACGTAGAGAGGGCGCCATAATGGTCTGGGGTGCTTTTTCCTTCAGTGGAACAATGGAGCTTCAGGAAGTGCAGGGGCGTCAAACGGCCGCTGGCTATGTCCAGATGTTGCAGAGAGCATGACTAGGGCCCTCGTCTGTGGTAACGACTGGGTTTTCAACAGGACTGGCCTACAGTACATAATGCCCTCAGGACAAAGGGACTTCTTCCAGGAGAATAACATCACTCTTTAGGCCCATCCTGCTTGTTCCCCTGATCTAAATCTAATTGAGAAACCCGGGGATGGATGGCAGGAAAGTTTACAGAAATGGACAACAGTTCCAGGCAGTAGATGCCCTCGTGCGGCCGTCTTCACCACTTAGAATGTTCCCACTCACCTCATGGAAATGCTTGCATCAAGCATGCCTGAATTTTTGAGTGATCAACAATAGCGGTGGAGCTACTCAGTACTGAGTTCATGTTTGGAAGTTTGATTTCTGTTTTTGGGGGTTTCACGGGTTTTTGGAGGTGTGGTCCTAAACTTTTGATCAGTTGTAAAACATCCTGTTTCAGTTTAATCGTTGTTCTCATTAAATTGCATGCTCAAAAAATATTTTGTCTCCTCCCATTTCTTCTTGTTGCATGTTGAAGCTCTACTTGGAACCTTGTTAAGATCAACCATGCAAAATATGATTTTTGCCATTTTTCAAGTGGTCTTAAACTTTTGATCGGGACTGTGTGATTGTGCCCCACACTGGATCAGTGCCCTCTCTGAACATAAGAAATTTGACAAACATGAGGAGATCATTCAGTCAATCTAGCTCATTTGTTTATCTAATTATAAGCTGTCCCAATATCTCATTCAGGTACTTAAAGATTGCAAAGGTTTCTGCCTTATTTCTGCCTTTCTTCTTTTTCCATGTTCCCATAATCCAGGCTATGGATAAACAAAAATAACAGTCAAATGAAAAATGTATAGTTAATTAAAATTAAACTGGTCTAACCGAAAATAAGTGATTTGTAATGAGTAGAAGATATTTTCCCTTTCCAGAATCTAAGATGTTGTTAATTGAAAGTTAAGAATGATCACTGGTTCTGTTTCTGATAACTAATGTCCTGCTTTGTTGGTTTGACTTACTAATGTTCTTTTTGTAGTTTGCCAGGCAGTTCAGCGTGATGAGCCTCTGACATTTGATTGGATATGCCGGCACATCGGCTGGCCTGTGCCACCAAGAACATTAAAGACCTAGTGCACCTGGAAGCAGTTCATGATGTACTTGATCTTTACCTTTGGCTAAGGTATGCAAACTGACTAAAAAGTGGTGTGCATCAACTGTGGGCAAATGTTTACAGTTTTGGAACATGGGTTTCTGCTGTCCTGCATTATGGCATTCTGAAATAGAAATAACTATACCAGTATTCCTCATGGCCTAATCCCATTCTTCTTTTATTGTAAACTGTCCATAGTTCACTGTGACCTGCATAGTCATTAGTAACTTAACTTACAGTGCATCCAGAAAGTATTCACAGTGCATCACTTTTCCACATTTTGTTATGTTAAGCCTTATTCCAAAACGATTTAATTCATTTTTCCTCAAATTCTACACACAACACCCCATGACCCAATGACAACGTGAAAAAGGTTTACTTGAGGTTTTTGTACATTTATTAAAAATAAAAAAACCTGAGAAATCACATGTACATCAGTATTCACAGCCTTTGCCATAAACCCAAAATTGAGCTCAGGTGCATCCTTTATCCCTGATCATCCTTGAGATATTTCTGCAGCAATTGGAGTCCACCTGTGGTAAATTCAGTTGATTGGACATGATTTGGAAAAGGGACACACCTGTCTATATAAGGTCCCACAGTTGACAGTTCATGTCAGAGCACAAACCAAGCAAGAGGTCAAAAAAATTGTCTTAGACCTCAGAGACAGGATTGTCTCGAGGTACAAATCTGGGGAAGGTTACAGAAAATTTCTGTTGCTTTGAAGGTAACAATGAACACAGTGGCCTCCATCATCCGCCAAGTGGAAGGATTGAAACCACCAGGACTCTTCCTATAGCTGGCGGACATCTAAACTGGCGATCAGGGGAAAGGGCCTTAATCAGGGAGGTGACCAAGAACCGATGGTCACTCTGTCAGGCTCAGAGGTCCTCTGTGGAAGAGGAGAACCTTCCAGAAAAACAACCATCTCTGCAGCAATCCACCAATCAGGGCTGTATGGTAGAGTGGCCAGGCAAGACACTCCTTAGTAAAAGGCACATGGGAGCCACCTGGAGTTTGCCAAAAGGCACCTGAAGGACTCTCAGACCATGAAAACAAAATTCTCTGGTCTGATGAGACAAAGATTGAACTCTTTTGGTGTGAATGCCAGGTGCCAGGGACTGCACATCCCGGGCCAATAGCATCCCTACAGTGAAGCATGGTGGTGGCAGCATCATGCTTGGGGATGTTTTTCAGTGGCAGGAACTGGTAGACTAGTCAGGATAAAGGGAAAGATGACTGCAGCAATGTACAGAACATCCTGGATGAAAACTTGCTCCAGAGCACTCTTGACCTCAAACTGGCTGCGGTTCATCTTTCAGCAGGACAACGACCCTAAGCCCACAGCCAAGATACCAAAGGGTGGCTTCAGGACAACTCTGTGAATGTCCTTCAGTGGCCCAACCAGAGCCCAGACTTGAATCCGCTTCAACATCTCTGGAGATATCTTAAAATGGCTGTGCACCGGCTTCCCATCAACCTGATGGAGCTTGAGAGGTGCTGTTCCAAAAAGGAATGAGCGAAGCAGCCAGGATAGGTGTGCCAAGCTTGTGGCATCATATTCAAAAGACTTGAGGCTGTAATTGCTGGCAAGGTGCATCGACAAAGTATTGAGCAAAGGCTGTGAATACTTATGTACATGTGATTTCTCAGTTTCTTTATTTTTAATAAATTTACAAAAACCTCAGTAAACTTTCACGTTATTTGGTGTTGTGTGTAGAATGCTGAGGAAAAAAATGAATTTCATCATTTGGAATAAGGCTGTAACATAACAAAATGTGGAAAAACTGATCGCTGTGAATACTTTCGGATGCAGTGTATCATTCTAAAAGCACACTCCAGTTCAGAGTTGTGGGTTTGAATATATCTGGACATAAGTCAGGAACCAACCACCAGATTGTACCAATTCATTACATGGCCATTCAGCCTCACAACAACACACTACTAACATAACTTGCAGATCTTTAGGGTGTTGGAGGAAAACTGTAGTACCTGAGGAAAGACCCAATAGACACAGGGAGAACATGCAAGCTCTGTGCACTGGAAGCTTAACACTCATCATTGTACCACAATGCCTTTCACGTTGGTGCAAAGTGTTGCATACTATCAAATTAAATATTGACATTAAAAATGGTATGCTACCTAGAAAATTTTAAAGATGCTCTCACTACTAAGGAAGCTTAACCTGGGTGTGAAATGAGGCTATCTGGTTTAAGACCCATTCAGTGCTCCAGTGGATATGCTGGTGTTGCAGAAACCTGGAAATTTACATGAGTGATGGCATGCTCACCACTTTAAGCAGAAGTCATATAATTTGAAGAAAGTCCTTACTTTGAGCTTCCATCTAATAGAGACATTTTAATGTCAAAAAGTATTGAAGTGGGATTATAGGAATGGATTACAGTGAAAAGAAGCCACTTTGGGAGAAGCAGATTTATATTATTAACAATGAATAATCTGTCTTTGTACATGTCCCTTACACAGTTCATTTTGTATAGCCAGCTGTGTAAAGTATAAGCACAAAATGCTTGCCCTATTTATGACTATAATACCTTACCACCAAATTACAAACCAAATATACAAAATGTTCATAAATAAATAGACAAGTCATATTAAATACACAATAAAAGACAATGAATCTCAATGAAGGACTTAAATCATAACAAGCAAATTTAACATTATCATTTACATTTAAATTTACCATTTATTTTCTTAGCAGATGCTTTTATCCAAAGCAACTTACAAAAGAGATCAACATAATCAAGTAGACATTAATGTTGAGGATGTTTAAGGAACAACTGTTACTAGAGCACCATAAAAATGATCATCATAAGTGAAGAGCTCAGAACAAAATACAAGCAAGTTACACTTCCAGTCTTACAAAACTCAACTATTATCAGACAGAAATTCATTAACAATAGAGTCTTGAAAGCGCTTCTTTACACATTTCAAATTGAAATGGGAGCTTTTCCACCAGCTAGGAGCTATACATTAAAAGATTCTGGATTAAAATTAGATTCCATACAAAAGTAGCATCACTAGATACCATTCGTCAGTAGATCTGAGTGGGTGAGAAGGAGTATAGGACCTCACAGTTATCTCCATATACATGTATACAGGTACTGACCCATTACCTGCTCTGTATGTAAGCATCAATGATGTGAACTTAATACCTGCAACAACAAAGTCAGTGTAGTGAGCTGAACAGAGGTGACATGTGCCCGTCTCAGCTGGGTGAACACCAAGTGTTCTGCTACATTTTCAATCATCTGCATCGACTTTGAGACACATGCTGATTCTCTGGCCAATGGAGATTTGAAGTAGTCAGCCGTGTAGAAAGACCAAGGCCTGAACCAGGAGATTGTGCTGCAAAATTTATAGATACAATCTGATCTTGCAAATGTTTGAGTAAATCTGTTAGACCAAAGGACTGCTACAACTTATCATAGAAAATGGCATTTTGACAGCTGAGAAGAGAAAAAAATCCTACAGTCAATTCTTTTCCTGGGAAATAATCCTCATTGGGGTCTGCAGCGTTGCAACTAATAAAGCCACAGTTCTGGAGCATCTGGCAGCTCCCCATTCTGGACATTCTACAGTGTCCTAATCGTAGAGATTTTCAATCATAAACTTATAAGTACTAGATTTACATGCAAAATGAGCCATCAGGGCCTCAATAATAGTACTTTATTGGATTAAAAAGTGTTAGTGGAAAAACAACATTGTACATTTTCATTTATTCTGTTAGTTTTGTTCTTATATACACTATTTAGAAATTATTCATTAAAAGTACTGGTAAGTTTCATAAATAGATTAATGGAAGCAATTATTACGGAAAAGATTAAGCAATCTTTTGCTCAAGCAGGAGTTTTATTGAACAGTCAGCATGGGTTCAGATGAGGAAGTCATATTTTAACTAACATGCTGGAATTCTATGATAGGGCAACAAAGGATATGACCAGACTGGTGCATGCAGAATTAGTCATCTTGACTTTCAGAAGTATTTGATAAATTGTCACATGAGATGTTGGGCATCAAACTAAAAGAAATGGGAGTTAAAAATATAGTGTAGAGATGATTCAGAATTGGCAAAACACAGGAAGGCAGAGGATTATGAGTAAAGGGAACCTTATCAGAATTGGGTGAAGTTAAGAGTAGGTGTCTCCTCAGAGGTCAGTGTTAGGGCCACAGCTGTTTTTTAATATATTTGAATGATTTTGATAGGAATATAAATAACAAGCTTGATGATGCCAAGCTAGGTGGATTAGCAGATAATTAGTTGAATCATTACAGAAGGACTTGGACAGCATACAGGCTCTGGCAGATTAGTGGCAGATAACATTTAATGTAAAAATGTTTGATTTGCATGTAAAGTGGGACAAAAGGATTTAGTAGTTGTAATGGACTCGACCCTATAACTGCCAGACAGTGTTCAGAAGGCTAACAGAATGTCAGGTTATATAGCACCTTGATGTGTAGAGCACAAGTCCAAGGGGATTTGTTTAATATTTATAACACACAGGTTAGGCCTCATCTGGCTACAGTGTACAGTTTTGTTCTCCAGATTACAAAAAAGGACAAAGCACTGCTAGAAACACATAGGCTGATTTTAGGACTGCCGTTGATGAATTATGAGGAAAGGCTAAAAGAGCTGAGCCAATTCAGTTTAAGTAAAAGGAGATTAAGAGGAGGCATGACTGAAGTGCTTTAAATTATGAAGAGAATTAGTCCAATGGGTGAAGACTGTGATTTTAAAATGAGTTCACCAAGATTATGGGGATACAGTTGGAAACTTTTTAAAGGTAAATTTTACACAAACATTTTGATGTTGTTCTTCACACAGAGCTCCGTAGACATGCAGAATAAGCTACCAAGTAGCGCGGTGGACAGTAGGAGTTCAGGAACCTTCACAACTCTTATTTTGGATAAATTAGATAGACTGGAGGGCTTTGTTAGACTGAATGCCCTTGTCTTGTCTATAATGTTCTAAAAAAAAATTATGCACTTGAATCAACAGGTTTTTAAAATTGTTCATTAAAATAAATGTATCTTAATGTTTCAGTTACTGAATTGTTCCTTTATTCCAATCAAATCAAAATTGCACATTGCAGTTGCTTGCCCATTTCAGAATAGTAATAGGCTAAATGACTCATTCAAGGCCATGCAGTTAATCAGTGCATATCAGTGCATTAGCAACCTTGTGCTTTGTAGCCCAGAGCCTAAATCTGCTTGGGGGAAGGTTCAAGATAAACAGCCTACAAGTCGGTAAAAATGTGAGTACGTTTCTTAAAACAGGACTTCTCTGTTTAGTTTTTGCTAACCATTTGAGGCCTGTTTATCTTATTGCTTGCGACCGCCATACATCACATTTTTAGTTGCGTGTGTCACATGCATTAAAATGTTTTTCATTGTCTTTGCCAGACTGGAAACAGTCCCTAACGTATGGCAGGTTATCATTTTCGCACAGTAGTCTGCTGCAAGTAAAAACCAGGTCTGAGTGAATAAAAATGTTACTGAAGTTCAGTTATGAGAAATCCAGCAGTTTGTCTCATTGCTTTCTCGCATGAACTAATTTGAAAATAAAACTTTTAAATAAATCTAGACCTCCCTCTCTTCACATAGTACATGCATTGAGACACAATGCAAAACTAAAAATATTTGCAGTTGTAAGAGGCTGTTAAGCATCAGCATGATCCCCTCTAGTCACCTAGTAGTGCATGTCAGAGGTGGCACATGTACCCAACCTAACACGTCCCTTTTTTCCCAGATTTTTTGCATTGTCTTATTGGTGTGTGCTCTCCTTTTTTTTTTTTTTTTTGTTTAATTAATCATAATGTCCCGACCATCAGATATGGTTTATGTCAAAGGAACCAAACTAAAGAAGTCATTGTAAGTGTGTGACCCGCTTTACCCACTGGATAAACAGATCTCTGTATTTCACAAATGTGAGTCCGGTTTGTGTACCGACTGTGAGTTTCCAGAAATATACTTTAACCCTCAGTAATCAGGTCAAGATTAACAAAAGTCCAAGCATGGAGTAAGGTGGTGTCTTTGTTATCCTCGCCAGTCACTTTTCTGTGATTCTTTGTTTCTTTCTTTGTTTGTAACTGTGCCATTCTATCTCAACACTGTTGTCTTCACTTGCGCTCTCTCTCTCTCTCTCTGTAGTTACCGTTTTATGGACATGTTCCCAGATGCCAACCTCATCCGAGACATACAGAAAGAGCTGGATAGCATCATTCAGCTTGGTGTGCACAACATCACCCATCTTATCCGAGCCTCTGAAACGAGCACCGCCTCTGAGACTACTTCTGAGCTGGACGATGACATCCTTGTGTTGAAGACTTTTGTTAAGGATAAGGTATTCCAGTCAGAAAGGCTATCCCAGGGCAAAACAAATCTCTTGAGTCAGAAACAAGGACAGAGGAGAGTTCGTGGTTCCAAGGCCCTGGGTTTCAGGCCCACTGCTGGCAACTCAGAGAACAATGATGGCTCACTGAGCTCACGCCTAGTGCAGCAAGGGCTGCTCACTGCGAACCTGTTGGAGCAGCTGCAGAAGGAGTGGTCAGCTGCTCAGGAGGAACCCTCAGGGAATAATCAGACAGTTAAGGTGTGAAAGGGAAGAAGAAAAAGAAATAACCGATCACTGCAGTTCAGAGATTTTATAGTCCATTTAATACTGTCCGCAAGAAGAATTATTTTTATAGCAATCATGGGTAAAGCTTTTCATACTCAGTGTTGGTAAGACAAACTAATAAACCTCACTGATCAGCTTTACTTGTTTTTTTAATGCTTAATTTCAGTGAGCACTTAGAGGCATTTTAATTCACTATAGAAGAACTTGACTTTTCCTGGTTAATTATTTTCCACCCTGGCTTTTTCAGCTGTCATCACACAGTGCAGAAGGTGAGCATTTTATAAGAATCACCAAAAATTTTGTTTTGTTGTTTTTTATTTCATGCAATGTCTGAATGCTTGCCCCCTCGTTAAATACTAGAGCAATATGCTCAGCATCCCAAAAAATGACCACCCAGACTACAGTGAGTGATAATGTTTAATTAACACTGTAATCTCGGGAAAATTTGCTCAAAAGAAGATAAATGTGAAAAATGTCATAACTTTGCATCAGGTGGACTCTTTTCATAATTTATTCTGATGAATCACTGCAGATTTTTTTTCCTGAGCCAAATACTTAGTACTTCAGGGGATGGATGTCATCTTTAGTTTGCAGCTGCTATAGCTTTACTATTTGTTTATCAGCATTAGACATACATAAACAAAACCACAGTGTGTGACTGTGAATACCTGTGAAAAGACGACACATATTAGACTCTCCCCTCAGACTTTAATTCGGGTAGCCATTTATGGAGATCCTGGATGTACAGTGCCAACTCGGGCCCCTTCTCTTTTTTTCACATCTTGTTTTGTTACAGCTTTGTGCTAAAATCCTTTAAATTGATGTGTTTTTTTTAACCACATCAAGCAACGCTCAATATCCCAGAATGATAAAGTGAAAACAGGATTTAAGAAAGTTTTGCAAATGTATTAAAAATAAAAAAGTGAAATGTCACATTGAGTCCAGACATCTCAGTGATGGCCAATAGAGTGGGATGCATCTGAGCCAGATTTTAATTGTCATAGTAAAGGGTCTGAATGCTTTTGTCAATGGGATATTTCAGTGTTTTACTTCTAATCGGGAAGCCACAACAATTTTATCTTTTTGGTCTTCACATTAATACATCAGTGGAACACACCAGCATTATGCATATGCACTTTAACCCCTGCTTTGGATATATATTTACATGTGTAGACATTAAATGAAAACTCCATTGAACTGATAAAACACATAAAGAAAAATTGTACATGAGTGAATGGCATAAACAAATGATAAAATAATAACGATGAAAATAAACTGCTCAAAAATTTAAAGGAACACTTTGAAAACACATCAGATCTCAATGGGGGAAAAAAATCCTGCTGGCTATCTCTTCTGATATGGACTGGTAATGTGTTAGGAACGAAAGGATGGCACTTCGTTTGATAGAAATGAAAATGATCAACATACAGAGGGCTGAATTCAAAGACACCCTGAAAATCAAAGTGAAAAAATGCTGCGGCAGGCAAGTCCATTCTGCCGAAATTTCATTGCAGTATGCGCCCAATCATACTCAATAATTTGTATGGCCCCACATGTTTGTATGCATGCCTGACAACGCGTTGGCATGCTCCTAATGAGACGACAGACAGATAGATAGTGTCCTGGGGATCTCCTCCCAGATCTGGACCAGGGCAACACTGAGCTCCTGGACAGTCTGAGGTGCAACCTGGTGGCGTCAGATGGACTGAAACATAATGTCCCACCCAGAGGTGTTCTATTGGATTGAGGTCAGGCAAGTGAGTGTGGGGGCCAGTCAATGGTATTAATTCCTTCATCCTGCAGGAACTGCCTGCATACTCTCGCCACATGAGTCCGGGCATTGTCGTGCACCAGGAGGAACCCAGGATCCACTGCACCAGCATTAAGTCTGACAATGGGTCCAAGGATTTCATCCTGATACCTAATGGCAGTCAAGGTGCCATTGTCGAGCCTGTAGAGGTCTGTGCGTCCCTCCATGGATATGCCTCCCCACACCATCACTGACCCACCACCAAACTGGTCATGCAGAATGATGTTACAGGCAGCACGGCTTCTCCAGACCCTTTCACGCCTGTTGCATGTGCTGAGGGTGAACCTGCTCTCATCTGTGAAAAGCATAGGGTGCCAGTGGTGGACCTGCCATTCTGGTATTCTATGGCAAATGCCAATCGAGCTCCATGGTGCTGGGCTGGCAGTTAGCACAGTGCCCACTAGATGACGTCTGGCCCTCAGGCCACCTTCATGAAGTCTGTTTCTGATGTTTGGTCACAGACATTCACACCAGTGGCCTTCTGGAGGTCATTCTGTAGGCCTCTGAGAGTGCTCATCCTGTTTCTCATTGCCCAAAGGAGCAGATACGGTCAGTCCTACTGATAGGTTAAGGACCTTCTGAGGGGCCCTGTCCAGCTCTCCTAGCGTAACTGCCTGTCTCCTGGAATCTCCTCCATGCCCATGAGACTGTGCTGGGAGACACAGCAAACCTTCTGGCAGTGGCACGTATTGATGTGCCATCCTAGAGAAGTTGGACTACCTGTGCCACCTCTGTAGGGTCCAGGTATCGCCTCCTGCTACCAGCAGTGACACTAACCATAACCAAATGAAAAACTAGTGTCAAAACAGTTTGAGGAGGGAAAAATGTCAGTAGCCTCCACCTGTTAAACTATTCCTGTTTTGGGGGTCGTCTCATTGTTGCCCCTCTAGTGCTCCTGTTGGTAATTTCATTAACACCAAAGCAGCTGAAACTGATTAACAACCCGCTCTGCTACTAAACTGACCAGATCAATAGCCCAGACATTTCATTGACTTGATGCTAAACTCTCATTAAAAAAGTGTTCCTTTAATTTTTTGAGTAGTATATATACTCAAAATGTTACATTACAGTATTTCTATTCCTGATTACCCATTTCAATTCAAAAAATATAACTTTCCAGTAAAACTGTGTTTTAAAATGACCATCAGTAAAAGCCAAGTCACTAGGAAAAGCAGGAATTGATCTAATTCAGGAATGTTTTACTTATAAACAACTGGCTATTGCATGTTCAAGAGTAAGCAGCTCCAGTGACATAATAATATTATTTCTAAATATTTGACTGTCACCTTGATTCAAGACACCTGACTACCCCAGAGATCTAGTTGGTTATATTTCATTTGTTTTTCCAGTTGGAGTACAGGCTGGTGAAGTGAGATGCCCATCTGTAGGCGTCAGTAGCACAGGGATCTCCGACTCCAGGGGCCTCATGTATAAACGATGCGTACACACAGAAATGTTGCGTAAGAACGTTTCCACATTCAAATCGCGATGTATAAAACCTAAACTTGGTATAAAGGCCACGCACATTTCTACGGGTAGCTCATACCCTGTCTTACATAAGTTCTCCACTCGGTTTTGCAGACTGGCGGCACCCAGCGTCAAAGCAGTGCTACTGTTCCTGTGTGGTTTATCTTTCTTTTTCAGATCCACATTCCTGGACGGCTTAATAAATACACTGAAATTAACCGCATATTGTTTATTAGTTTAAAGCATCTGATTGTAATTAACCTGTAACAATATAATGGTCCATGGAATGGTCAAACTATTCTAAATACCATAACTGCTTTAGCGTTGTTACTCTCACTGCACTTTCTTTTTCTTCTTTTAGCTGCTCCCGTTAGGGTTGCCACAGTGGATCATCTTCTTCCATATTACTCTCACTGCACTACTCGGAGCAGCTGATCGGAAAGAGAATTATCGGTATACAGCATCAAGCACACGCTGCCTCAGCCATGCTGTCTATTGAACTGCTCTCATACGGCAAAAGCTTCAAAAACCTTCCTGTACGGACCTCGCGGTTCAGAAAGAGTTTCATGCCAAGAGCTCTAAACGCACTCCATCAAGCGCTCCTTGTAGAACTGTTAGTACTTATAAGTACAATCACCTCACTGTAAACTTGCGATACAGTTATAATATTGCACAATATGCGCCACTTTATAAAGCATGTATTTACATATGATGACAATATCATTTTTAAGATGAAATGCAGCAAAATATGTTTATTATATTATACAGATAAAACTTTAACTTCATTTAAATAATCTATATTGTTAATAATTAAAGGACACGGTGTCGCTATGCTAGCAAGGATCTGGCGCTCCGCTCACACTGTATGCTTCACTGGGACTGGTGTGAAGGATAGAGTAATTATAAGCTTACAGATGGCTTAATGTCCATTACAGAGCGGATTGTGTGGCGATCGGTTACTTGGAGAAAGAAAAGGAAGGGCAGGAATTGGAGTTTAGTACGTTTGAAAGAGACAGGACTGCTACAATAAAGTATTTCATCGAAGGTCGTGCACAATCACTGCGCCACCGTGTTCCCATGTTTAATAATGTGCTTTAACTCCTATGATCATGAAAATGATATCAAGTATACTTCTCAGTATTTTAATTATTCAGAGAGCTGTAATATTATGAATGTAAGGAGGAGGAAGACAAAGCACGGAAGCACGTAGTGATTCACACACATAGAAGATCAAATACAAAACAAAGCATTTAACGTGCTAGTTTAGTTACAATGGGATTTGAGAAACTGGTTAATTAAACGATTTTAAGATGAAGTTTATGATGATCTACTTTAATGACAAAATAAACTACGTGATTAAAGTGGAAATTTCGAGATTAAAGTTGACATTTCGTGCTTTTTTCCCCCCACTGTGTGCCTATTTTTTTTTCTTTGTACCCTAATAAGCTTTCATATGACACTCAGACGGCGGGCTATGACTTGGCTTTTCACGGCGACTTTGATATCTGACAACTTCTTTTTTATTTCGGGCACTTTGCGACTTTGTGAACTTGAGCTTTTGAGTTTCTCCGACACTCTATGTCACTCGATCAACTTCCTTTTCTTGTTTAAACCAACAAATAGTACGTTTTTCTTTGCCTCCACTTGGTATTCGCTGAAATTGTTCAATTTTTCCTCGTGGTTTTGCCATTGTCTTTTCACAGAACACTGAGCTTAAGGGCTATTTATATTGATTTGCATATTCAAAGAGGCGTAATTCTGGGAGGAGTTGGGGCGACAGCAGGCGCGTACGTGCGTTCATTTTCACGCTGACCGGGATTTATGTGACGGAAGAATGTGGAAGATTTATGCATCTGGATTTTTTTGTGCATAACTACATTCCCGCTTTTGTCATTGCGTCATATTATAGTGAGAATTCTACACACGACGTTATGCATGAGGCCCCAGGCCTTGAAGCTCCCATAGACAGCTCCGTGGTCTTCATGTTGGTCTGCCCTTCTTCACTACAAATGTGAAGAAGGGCACATTTCTTCACAGGTGAAAGCCAAAGCTTAAACTGAGAGTAGATATCCAGGGCTACTTCATGATTACACAATCAATCTTGTATGACGAAATGTGTTGTGCCCACTTCAGTTCATTAATGGTGGTCACTCAATGAAATTTAAAGCTGCTCACCTTTTCAAGAGGATCCCCTGTGATGCAGATGTCAGTGCGGCCTTCTGTCTGCTTTCTGATGTTTATCATGAACTCGTTGGTGTTGCTGACATTCAAGGTGAAATTGTTGTCCTGGCACCACCGAGTCCGCTCTTCTCTGAGACCTCTTCTTTTTAAGCTGTCCTTTTATTACTGGTAATTGGGCCCTTGGTAGTGGTAACAGTATATTTAATGAGGGAGTTGGCCACACACTCTACAGAAGGGGGCTCAGTACACTACTTGGTGGTGTGCCTGTACTGAGGGTCTTCATGGAGGATGTGAGGCTGCCAGTCCACAAGTGCTCAGGTCTGTTGGTTAGGAAGTCAAAAATCCATTTGCACAGCGTGGCACCGACTCCTAAATTGTTGCTGCTGGTCTGAGGTCATTAAATGAAGAGGCGCCTGTCTTCTTTGTGACAGGAACAATGCAGGATGTTTTTCACTGCAGCGACACTTTCTGGAACCGTAGGGACCAACTGAACAGGTGGCAGTGGATACCACAGACACTAAGAATTTGAGGACTGACTCCATGTGGTCCAAAAAGCTTTTCCTGTGTGTAGCTTCCTCAGTTGTCCGCTTAGGACAGCAAAGGTAAACATATTACTGGCCATTCCAGTTGATGTGGTGGGAGTTGATTATATAGTAGGGATGGTGTGAGAAAGGGACTGGTCATTGGATGAAGGTGGCAGTGGGAGAGAAAGTCTGTTTAAAAAAATGGTTCTTAGAAAACCCAATACTGGATAGGTGACAGACAAATAATGAAAAGCACTATATAATAGATACACTTACCGGCCACTTTATTAGATACACCATGCTTGTTATTGCAAATATCTAATCAGCCAATCGCATGGCAGCAGCTCAATGCATTCCAGCCTGTAGACATTGTCAGGATGACCTGCTGAAGTTCAGAATGGGGAAGAAATGTGACTGAAGTGACTTTGAACATGACATGGTTCTTGGTACTAGACGGGCTGGTCTGAGGATCTCAGAAACTGCTGATCTACAACCATCTGTAGGGTTTGCAGAGGATGGTCCAAAAAAAGGGAAAATATCCAGTGAGCAGCAGTTCTCTGGGCAAAAATGTCTTGTTGAGGTCAGAGGAGAATGGCCAGACTGGTCTGAGCTGATAGAAAGGCAACAGTAACTCAAATAATCACTCAGTACAATTGAGATATACAGACGAGCATCTCTGGACACACAACACGTTGAACCTTGACACAGATGGACTACAGCAGCAGGAGACCACACCAGGTGCCACTTCTCTCAGCTAAGAACAGGCAACTGAGGCTACAATTCACATGGGCTCACCAGAATTGGACAAATGTTGCCTGATCTGATGAGTCTCAATTTCTGCTGCAACATTCAGATGGTGGGGTCAGAATTTGGCATCAACAACATGAAAGTAGGGATCCATCCTGCCTTGTATCAACGGTTCGGGCTGCTGGTGGTATAATGTTGTGGGGGATATTTTTTTGGCACACATGCCAAGCCTACCTGAGTATTGCTGCTGACCATGTCCATCCCTTTATAGCCGCTTCCAGCAGGATAACACGCCTTGTCACAAAGCTTAGATCATCTCAAACTGGTTTCTTGAACATGACAATGAGTTCACTGGTCTCAAATGGCCTCCACAGTCACCAGATCTCAATCCAAATAGAGCACCTTTGGGATGTGGTGGAATGGAAGATTTGCAATATGGATGTGCAGCCGACAAATCTACAACAACTGCATGATGCTATCATGTCAATATGGACCAAAATCCTTGAGGGATGATTCCAGTGCCTTCCTGAATCTAAACCACTAAGCATTACAGCAGTTCTGAAGGCAAAAGGGGGTACTTGCAAGGTGTACCTAATAAAATGGCCAGTGAGAGTATATATAGATTGTAAAGGCCCTGTACTAAAGAGATACATAGATTTCAAAAGCACTACTGTATATGATAGATAGATAGACGGGAAACACCCCATAAAAGAATGAAAAATAGTGAAAAGTTGCTAAATGATATGAAAGGCACCATCAAAAAGGCCATGTAATAAATAGTCAGATTGCAAAGGTGCCACATGATTGATAGATAAACACAGATTGAAAACATCACGTATTCCATAGATAGATTGGAAAGATGCCTTGTTAGATTGGCAGATAGATGAGATAAAAGGCTTGTATTTCATATTTCACTGCTTTAGCCACTAGGGGGCATCACTTCTCTCATAAAATCAATTAGACTCCATATGAATATACTGTGAGATCAGACAGCTTATTCAAGGTCATGTAATTCTTATATATATATATATATATATATATATATATAGAGAGAGAGAGAGAGAGAGAGAGAGAGAGAGAGAGAGAGAGAGAGAGCTTTTTGTACTACTCAAAATGCTTTACATAGTGAGTGGGCAGCCACTTCAACCACCATTAATGTGCAGCGGCAGCCATTTTTGCGCCAGTACACTCACCGCACATGAGCTGTTAGATGGTGAAGGAGTAAGAGAGAGAGAGACAATCAGAGTCAGGGGATGATTAGGGGGCCTGAATGACTAGACTGTGGTGGGCAATTTAGCCTGGACATGGGGATACACCCTGCTCTTTAGGAAAGAGGGAGGTGGGAAAGGTGCTGTGTTATAGAATGTACTCTATTTGTCCCAAGATGAAATTTATGAAGAATGTTATTCAGCTGGGCGGCCAGTTCAAAGCACCGTCAGGTGTGCCCCCCAGGGAGTGTGTTTTGAAGCAGGGCCTGTGCAGTGTCCGATCTTCATGGTCTCCAGACTCCACAAGCCCACCGTCATTACTGACCTTCTTTACTGGAGCCTGGTAGGCCTTGGCATAAATTGTAGAGTCTTATGTACTAAGGAGATTAAATAAAATAAAATTTTAAAAGTCATTTTTTTAATATCCTGTCCAAAGGGTTGAATGTGTTCAGAGGTGCTGGGCTTGCCCGGTCAACGTAACCAGAATTCAAGTGCGCAAGTCAGAATGCTGAGACCAGCGGGAGTCCCTTTAACTCGAGTCCCGTCTCCACAGGACTTATTAGAGTTGATGTGACGTTACTACACGAGTTCCAAGTGCCCCCCCGTCACCCTGCTTCTCAATCCAAAGTCACTCAAGTCTGGTTAGCAGATTGCCTGAAATATCGCTGAAGGCTCCAACCAGGGGAGCAACGAGGAAGGTAGTTATGAGGTGGGTGGAGATGCCTGTCACCGTGCCGTTTTCATTTGCACCCCTTAACAATGGCCACTTGGAGTCCTGACTAGCTATTGTGACGTTTTGAGGAGCCTAGGAAATTCACGGTGGCAGCCTTGTGTTATGCAGTCCTTCTCCACTAGGGGGCCACACCTCTGTCTTGTGGGTAGAAGGGGGGAACTTGCAACACATTTGATGGCAAGCTGAGAAGCTTTGCATTGTCCACTCGAGCACCACTCCCATGTCCTCCTGTGTGTGACTGCATACGCAGGTCGGAGGCATCTCTGCCATACAAGCCAACACACACACACTCTCATGTGGAGCCATTTTGTGCTGTACAATCAAGTTAGCAGGCAGACATCTTTCAGAGTCCGCTTGGAGAAGAACCACACAGACACTGCAGGACCGTGCAGACTCCACACAGATAAGGACCGTGAGGCAGGATTGCTAACCACTGTGCCACCATGCTGCTCGCCCTGCATTCCATTCCATTCTATCCCATAATGCTTTATCTGCTTTGCCACCTTGCATGCTGGGCCTTTTATGGCATACGCTATCCCACAATGCTTGAGCCGTATAACATACGATGACCTCATGGTTTTGCCACCAGAAGGTGATGTGACTGGCTGTGTGTCGCACACGGAGTTGCTGGTAGGGATTGGATGTCTTTGTCACTGGTAGGCCATTTTGGCTGCTCTCATTTAATGAAATGTTTTATAGAATGATTTCCATAGTGAATTTGTTTCAGCCTACAGGTAATGCACAATCGTTTCTGTGTATTTACAGTGTTAGGACGTCATTGAAGGGGAACTGAGCTACAGAGTGTGTGTGTGTGTGTTGGCATTCATATATTAATATGACAAGCAGCAAAGATTGTAAAAGACTGGTAAAGGCCATCACCCCGAGCATCCACCCTGTATTGAGCCCGGGGTGCCAGTACTGTGAGTGGCAAATTTGATGTCACCAGTCTATTTAACATTACGCCAGGATTTGAACTCAGGTTGCTGGAACTGTGAGGCTGCCTTCATAACCACTAACCACATCAGTCAAAGCTTTCTTAATTAGATTTTTAGTAAAGACCGCATAACCCAAGGTGCATTGTGGGGGGGCTTCACAGTAGAAAATGGATCCTCATTTCTAAAATTTGAGCACCAACTACTGGGCCACGCAGTGCACCATCTGCCTTTCAGTGGCATTGTCTCCGGTGCTTTGGTGTACATGATCTAATGGCCTCGGGGTGGGTGGGTGACGTAATTCACTCAGGGTCTCACAGTGGTGGGGCTGCACCTGGTGCTTCACAGTCTCAAATCTTAGCCACTAAGGAGTCACACTAGCTGGCTTCAGTGAACACAGTAGATAGAAAACAAATCATGGGCAGGGAAGGGGTCTCCTTTAGCATCACCTAAAGGCATTGGCGTGTATTGAACCGGTGTCTGGGGGATTGATGGGCTTTGAGTTTAACCAGTATGAGGTCATGTTTGTGGAGACGGGGTGGACATGAGGCCCAACTTCTGGGTCATTCAGGGCAGTGAGCAAAGCTGAAACAGCAGCCTAGGGTTTTATAGTCCAACAATGTGACCACTAGGGGGCTACACTCTCTTAAAAAGGCATTAGGTAAACTAAATATGAATATAGGAGCGCCAGGCATGTGACTTGAGTCACTCAGGGGTCAATGAAGCTGAAGTCTTGAGTTGTATAGTCCAACAGTGACCACAAGGGGGCACACTGCATTTATGAAAAGTATTAGACAGTATGTATTGGCTTGGATTAGATAGATAGATAGATAGATAGATAGATACTTTATTAATCCCAAGGGGGAATTCACATAATCCAGCAGCAGTATACTGATACAAAGAGATTAGACTGGGGATCCGAGTCATTCTGGGTTACACACTGAAACAGCAGGTATATATTTTATAATTCACTTCTTTAGCCACTAGGGGGCTACACTCTCTTAAAAGGCATTAGATAAACTAAATATGTATATAGGAGGGCCAGGCAGGTGACTTGAGTCACTCAGGGGTCAATGAAGTCTTGAGTTTTCTAGTCCGGTTTTAACCACTAGGAGGCAACAGACAGTTTATCTAAATATGAATATATGGGGGGTTTGGAGGAATGGGTTGTTGGGCAGTTGATTTGAGTCACATGGGGAGTTGGTAAACAAGGAAACTGCAGTCTTGAGTTTTATAGTCCAACAGTGACCACAAGGGGGCACACTGCATTTATGAAAAGCATTGGACAGTATGTATTGGGGGGTTGGGGGTGGTGGATTAGACTGGGGATCTGAGTCATTCTGGGTTACACACTGAAACAGCAGGTATATGTTTTATAATTCACTCCTTTAGCCACTAGGGGGTGTCACTAACCTCAAAATATAACGTTTGATAAACCCAACATAAATATAAAGTGGAGGTCAGATGGGTGACTTGAGTCTTTCAGGGGTCAGGTGTGATCTCACTAGGAGGCTACATTATCTTTAAAAAGACATTAGATAGACTAAATATTAATATAAGGGGGTTAGGCAGGTGATTTAAGTCATTCTGAGTTACACGGGGGGTGTCTTGGAAGTACTGAAACAGCAAGCTTGTGTGTTATAATCCAACTCACTAGATAGTATCATTACCTTTCAAAAATGACATTTAATAAACTAAATATGAATATAAAGTGGAGGTCAAATGGGTGACTTGAGTTATTTGGGGTTCAATAGAGCTGCCATCTTGGGTTTTATAGTCCAACACTGTGGCAACAAGGGGGGCTAAACTCTAATAACAGGGCATTAAATAGACAAAATATGAATACAAGGATGGGTGGCAAGGCAGGTGACTTGTGTCATGCTGGGACACACAGAGAGCTGGGGGGTATTTTTCGTACGTGGATTACTTATTCAGCCGCATGTAATTGTTGACGATTTGGCCCGATCCTGGATCTTTGTCTGTTTTTCAAAATTCTTGCTGGATGTGTCGTCATAGCTGCAGATCTGCTCGGAGCAGGTTTGTTCGGTGTAAAGAAGGATTAGCTCACACACTTACTCGGTTTCTGTGCATGGAATTCATTCAGCCGTGGCTTTGCCGTTCATGAATGAGCGACCAATATTGGTGAGCAAATTATAAGAAGAGAATTTCAAATATAGAGAGGGTTTTCACGATATGTAAGATCTTTTATTGCTCCCGGAGGAAATTCTTTTCGAAAGATGCCGCTTTAGCTGAGGGGAATATTGTACCTCAAAGATTTATTAGCACCTTATATTTGAAGTCAAACTAGGCGAAGTCGGGCTCTCACAACCTCACAGACAGTATGCATTGCTTTGAGTTTTTGCAAATGGCACTTTTTTTATATACTGTAGGCGATGCGGAAAATCTGTCTAAAAGTGCAGTTTGCCAGGCAATTTGTAAAGTCTGTTTGGCTCTGAAATATTTCCTTCAGGTTTCATAGTGTTTTTTGGACACCTGCATGTGCAGACAATAAAAGAAGCGTTTCATGCCATTGCAGGTACTCGGGCAAAACAGCCACAGCTCTGTAAAGAATCTCACAATCAGCCTAACATTCTCATTACTCAGGATTTCCAAATGTGATTGGGGCACATGGGACTGATCAGAGTGGAGTTTGATCAAACATTTGGAAAATGTACCTCTCCTCCTGATGAATAATCAGACACAGTGTCTTCATCAAATATTTGACCTCCGTCAATATCTCGATGGTCAGACTCAAGTTCTAGGGATATGACATTCCCTGCAAGTGACCCAACAAAAAAATGTCCTCAGAAACAGGGCGATGGGCATTTTGCCGGAGAGCCAACTCTTCTGAAGGGGTTAGGTCTGGACCGTGTGCACCTCCACCTGTTGTCTGCCTTCTTATTAGCTTTAAAATGAATGTTTTTTATATTATATATGATTCTTTATGTCAACAATTCTTTAAATAGTTATATACCAATATTTACTAGTTTGAAGTATATTCCTGTACTTCACTTTAAACTTTTCCCATGTTCTCCTTGTGCTCACGTCTGATCTGGAATTATGACATATTAAATAATAATTAATCTGACACATAGGAAATGAAACGCTGCATTCAGTAAGTACAAAGCACACTACTATTTGTCGGCCACTTTTTGCCAGCCGTCTTTTTCTGGTTTGGGCTGCTTTTGCAGTGTTGCCCCTGTGCATAATACATCTTGAAATTCTTCATATCCTTCGAATAAAAGGTCCTGCTCCGCTTATGTGAAAAAAAAAAAATGTGCCGATCTTTCGTCATTTTGTTGCAGCCTATCAAAGACTTGCTGATCATGTTTTCCAGACTCCATATGTATGGGCTTTTCAATCAGCGCCTGCGCGCGCATTCATCTCCAGCTCGACTAATCTACTGCACGGCTGCGTTTGAAAACTGACTTATCCCGGATGAGCTTCACCGGCATTAACTCATCCAAGATGAGGCATCTGATCTCGGATGATTTAAGCGACGTACGGAAAATACCCCCCAGGTCAACAATGAAGCTGTAGTCTTGTGTTTTATAGTCCAATTATGGCCACTAGGGGGCACCTTACCTTCAGAAAAGGAATCAGAGCGAATGAATGTGAATATATAAGGGGGGTTTGGGCCTGGACAGGTGACTTGAGCCAATTGGGGACACACACGAATATGAACACAATGTGGATTCCGACTTGAGTTAATCAGGGTCACACAGGGGGCTAATGAGCACTGAAACAGCAGCCCTGTGCTTTACAGTATAAACCCTTAGCCACTAATCGGTCCGCTGTCTTTGCAAATAAACATCAGATAAACCAGTAGTTTGTTAGTGGTGGGTGAAGTGGCCCCCCACTGACTGTGTAAAACACTTTGAGTGATTTGAGTGTTTCAGGGTCATACATGAATAGAAATGTAAGATGGGGTCAGACTTGAGTCATTTGGGGTCACACAGAAAGCTAATGAATACTCTAACAGGCAGCTTGTGTTTATAAGTCAGGGTTTACCAGAAGGGGGCGCTGTTATATATCTGCACTGTGATATTAATTGCAGGGTTCGATTATGCAGCCATGTGCGGTAGGTCTGTTGTTTGGTGAGATGAGCTTGATTACTTTGGTCTGGGTAAAAGAAGGAGAGCAAACAATAAAAAAGGTTTTGGAGTTGTTGGATCACCCGACAGCTTGGCCCAGCCACATTTGGTCTTGCTGATGGTTCTCGGTGGCATGCCACATGTCTTCGAAAGGTGTCACCACCATCATCTGTTGTAGAATTTCATCCTGCTGACAAACACAATGAAAATTCTTCGGCCATTCCAAACGCATGGCTGGGTGACTCTGTTATCCAGTCTGATGTACCACAAAATGAAACCGAGCCTGTTATTCAGCCCCAGGAGCCATCTCCACGTCCCACTCGGTTGCGTTCTCGCCCTGGACACTTGCAGGATTTTGTTACTACATTTCATGTTTAACTGTTCTGTTATATACTTGGATTTCTTTGCTGTTGGTGGAAGGGGGGAGAAATGTTATATATCTGCACTGTGATATTAATTGCAGGGTTCGATTATGCAGCCATGTGTGGTAGGTCTGTTGTTTGGTGAGATGAGCTTGATTACTTTGGTCTGGGTAAAAAGGAAGGAGAGCAAACAATAAAAAAGGTTTTGGAGTTGTTGGACTTACCAGCTGTCAGCGTCTCTCTTTCCAAGACATAAAAGGCGCACTTCCTTCAGTAAGTGCATTACGTGGATTAGGTGCAGATGGGTGATTCAGGTTACTCAGGGTCTTACGGGAGGAGGCTGGTGAACGTGGAAACATCAGGCGTGTGTTTTATAGGGCAACACGCTGACCACCAGAGGGCATCACTGTGATTTTCTAGCCCCTTTAATCCAGACCAGGGTCGCCTTGGCTGAAGCCTATCTCAGCCGGCATAGGGTGCACAGCAGGAACAAACCCTGGACAGGATGCCATTATGAACACACACACACACACCAAACACACACTAGGGCCAATTTAGCTATAATAATCATCACCATTCTTTACATTTATATACTGCAGTGCTTTTCTCACTAAACAAAGCTCTCCGTGCAGGAGGATGTGGGGCCGCCAATCCACCTAACCTGCATGTCTTTGGAATGTAACAGGAAACCGAATCACCCGGAGGAAACCTACATAGACACGGGGAGAACATGCAAACTCCACGCAGGGAGGACCCCGGATGTGAACCCTGGCCTCATTAGTGCAAGGCAGCAGCGCTCCCACCGCCTTCATAAAATGCATTAGCTGGACTAAATATGAATATTCTGGGGGTCATTTGGGGGCGGGTATCAATATGAAAATAAAGTGGATGCAGACCTGAGTTTTTAAGGACACGTGAGGGCTGGTGAGCACTGAAGCAGTAGTCTAGAGATTTGGAAGCCCACCCTTTAGCCACTAGGTGGCAGCCTTGTCTTGAATGTGAATGACAGGTGATCTGAGTCACTCAGGGTCAGATAGTGAGGCGGTGAACACTGGAACAGCCATTGTGTGCACTTCGACCACTAGGGGGCTCCATTGCCTTCAGATACAGTGATGCGTACACTGAGTTTAAAGTGGGGTCAGACCGGTGATTGGAGTCATGTGGGTGTCACATATGAATCTAAAAATAAAGTGGACTCAGACTTGAGTTATTGTGGTCTTATGAGGGCCTGGCGATAAGATAAATAATATAAAAGGCTTGTATGTCATAATTCACCCTTTAGCCACTAGGGGGCATCACTTCCTTTATAAAATCTATTAGCACCCCTTTATGAATATACCGTGAGATCAGATTGGTAATTTGAATCATCTGGGATCCCGTAACAATCTAAAAATGAAGTGGACTCAGCCTTGAGTTATGAAGGTCACATAGGAGGCTGGTGAGCACTGAAGTAGCAGTTTTGTGTTTTATGCTACGACCCCTTAGCCACTAGGGGGCAGAAAAAAAAATACATAAGCTAATTATGAATATCTTGTGGCGTTATTTGGGTCGTTCAAAGACGTAGATGAACATAAATATAAAGTGGTCTCAGACTTGAACCATTGACGGTCACATAGTAAGTCTGCAGTCTTGTGTTTTGCACACCACTAGGGGGCAAAGTCATTAGGTGGTCTGAATGTGAATATAACATGGGGGCTAGATGGGCTTTTGGAGTCTTTTTAGGGTCACGTAGGAAGCTGTTGAATTTTGCAACAGCAGACTTGTGAATCACCTAACATTAGCCACTAGGGGGCACACAACTTTCAGAAAAGTCATAAGATGAACTGAATGTGAATATAACATTGGGCTAGATGGGTTATTGGAGTCTTTCAGGGTCACAAAGTAGAAGGGCGTTGTACCTTGTTAGTCAATGCAATGAGAGGTCAAGCAAAATGACACATTTTATTAGCAAACTAAAATAGATTACAAAGGAAGCTGGGGAATATTGCAATAGCCGAATTATGTATTGCCTAACTTGGCCTTTAGGGGGCACACTATCTTCAGAAAAGACCTTCGATGAACTGAATGTTACAGTTTTTCTCGATTGGTTTGGCTCATTTCTTGAAACCGAGATGACATTCTCAAAACCATAAGGTCATTTGGCCAAACAGTCTTACAGTGCTGCCCAACATTATAGCTCACTAGCAAAACAAATATCTTACCCCAAACTCTTCGTCCATGCTTCAAAAGCAGATTCCTTTCCCATATAAAAGGTCAGTACAGTCAGAATAGCACAGATCCTTCTCAATTGCCTTGGCACATGTGCATTCATTTAGTGCTTTTGTCAGAATACCCGGATGGTTTAGCACAACACCATGGATCCCCTGCAAAAGCTCATATCTAACCCAAAAGAGTTTATCCATGTGTCAAAACTAAATATCCTTCCCATATAAATAGTCCATGCCCCCAAAATGCATTATACCTTTGGCATTGTTTAAGCACTGCAAGTCAAAATGCTTAGACGTTTTGTCACTGAGGCACAGGTCTAGCAACAGAATACCACTATGAATAAAACCAAAAGATTTTACAGTAAAATCAGCCTCCAATAAACCACTCATACTCAAGGAAACTGTAAACATTTTTATTCGTACAAAGAAATGTTAACATTAGAGAACATACTGTGAAAAGAAAACATATACAGGATTCTGTAAATGTGAACAGTTATAAACACAAACAAAAAAAACCAAAAAAACTCTAGCCCACCATACTGTAAATAAAGTCTCAGAACTATAGTACAGTAATATTTTCAGTGGTCGCCATTGTCACCCTCTCTTTCCTGGCCACCATCCTCATCCTCCTGGCCATCGACGCGCTGCTCTCTGTCAGGCCATAAATTCTCATCCACATCGCAACGGATATTTTCTCGTGCGATGCAGCGAAGAAAACGGCGTGAATGTCTCAACCATCCCCTACATTGATCCCCTGTGATGTCCTCACATGCAGCATCCATTGCATGCAGCAGGGCCCTCTGGTCTTGAGCCTGATGCTCATACACCCTCCACCTCCAAGCTGAAAAAACTCCTCAATTGGATTCAGGAAAGGAGAGTAAGGTGGAAGAAACTCCATTAGCATCCGGGGATGGGTGGTGAACCAGGTTCTGATGCGTGGGCCGTGGTGGAAGTTCACATTATCCCACACAATGACATAATGTGGTAGCTGAGGTCCTTCTACACCTCTCTCATTTTCTGGGATCAGATCAGTATAAAGGTGGTCCAAAAAATTGAGGAGCTTTTGTGTATTGTAGGGCCCTAAACTGGGAATGTGCGTGGCCACACCTCTTTCTGATATAGCGGCACACATTGTTATATTTGCTCCTCGCTGGCCTGGGACATCCACAGTGGCTCGGTGGCCAATGATGTTACGGCCACGCCTTCGACCTTTGGCCAGGTTGAAGCCAGCTTCATCAACGAACACTAGGATGTGAGGGGTTTCGTTGCCTTCTAATGCCATAATTCTCTACAATAGAATAGAAATAAATCTAATCAGTCAAGTAGAGACAGTTACTGCAGGGAGGATCTAAAGTACTGTACAAACAGGGAGTGGGAAACTGAAGACAATTTCTAGGAAAAATGCTCTAGTCACACAAAGCTGGATTCTGAAGGTGAAAAGGATAACGCAAAACAAAAAAACAGTGGTAACCATGTCTTACTGTAATAGTGTTACAATGATAGACAACCAGTAGTTGACTACTTGGCGAGGTGCTTCCATGTTCACACTGCAAATGAAACTGGCCCCGCGCCAAGCTCTGTCTATATACTTTTGGCAGCAGTCATAATCATAGACAACACCTGTCAGGTATCTGAACAACCTGTTTGATTGGTCATCTGAGATGTGAGAAACTGCTCCTTCGTTAGTTCTAATTTCACCTGATTGATTGTCAAGTACTGTCATAACTTTATCAAATGTTCCAAGATATTCTTTCATGGTATTATATCTTTGACTAATTTTGACAGTTGAACAGACAATTGTGCATATGATGACTTACACAATGAAACCATGCTGATATGTTTTGGAGTGAGTGACCATTTCACTGAAAAATCAACTAATCAGTTTAGATCGGCAAGATCTATTTATTTGGAAAATGTGCTAAATGTGGGCTCATTGTGCTAACTGTAGCTACTTGTACATAATCATTTGAAAAGCAGCACAGAGTCACTTGAGACATGTACTAAAGCATTTGCAATTCGATTAAACCAATGAAAAATGACATTCTGTTGTGAACAATTGCAAGGTGGTTTGGAGATTTGTCCATGTTATTTTGAGAATGTCATCTCGGTTTCAGGAAATGAGCCAAACCAATCGAGAAAAACTGTAATGTAATGGGTTAGTTGACTAGATGGGGTATTGGATTCTTTCAGGGTCACACATGTCTGTAGTACTAGGGTGTTGTACCGTGTTAGCCATTATGAATGTAGAGAAGAGCCAAGCAAAATGACCCCTTTTATTGGCTAACTAAAAAGATTACAATATGCAAGCTTTCGAGGCAACTCAGGCCCCTTCTTCAGGCAAGATTAGCCAATAAAAGGTGTCACATTTTGCTTGGCTCTTCTCTAGGGTCACACATGAAACTGAACAATTCTGCAACACCAGAATTGTGTATGGCCCATAAATGGCCACTAGGGGGCACACCACCTTTACAAAAGTCCTTAGATGAACTGAGTGTTCATCATGTTCGAGAAACCAGTTTTTCTCGATTGGTTTGGCTCATTTCTTGAAACAGAAATTACATTCTTAAAACTATAAGATCATTTGGCCAAACAGTCTTACAGTTCTGCGCAACATTACAGCTCACTAGCAAAAGGTCATATCTTTCCCAAAACTGTTCATACATGCTTCAAAATAGATTCCTTTCCCATATAAAGAGTCAGTACCATCAAAATGTCAAAGATCTTTCTCAATTGCGTTGGCTCATTTGCATTCACTTAGTGCGTTTTTCCAAAATAACCTGGATGGTTTAGCACAACACCATGGATCACCTGCAAAAGCTCGTATCTCTCCCAAAATAGTTTACCCATGTGTCAAAACTAAATTCCTTTCCCATTTAAATAGTTAGTGCCCCCAAAATGCATCGTCCCTTTGGCATCGTGTAAGCACTGCAAGTCAAAATGCCTAGATGTTTTGTCACTATGGCAGAGGTCTAGCCAACAGAATACAATTATGTATAAAACTGAAAAAAAAAGGATTTTACAGTAAGAGCAGCCTCCAAAGTTTGACATCAGACACACTGCACTCCTACTTCCAAGGAAATTGTAATCATTTTATTGACACACATAAAGTAACTTCCATACATTAGAGTACATAAAATGTATACAGTATTCTGTACATGTACGAAATATAAACACAAACAAAAAACAAGAAAAATTATATCTAGCCTACAGTAGGGCTTACAGTAAATAAAGTTTCACAACTAAGGTAACTTTCACTGGTTGTTGTCACCACCGTCCCTCTCCTGGCCACCACCCTCATCCTCCTGGCCATCCACGCTGCTCTCTGTTTGGCCATAGATTCTCATCCACATCGCAGCGGATATTTTCCCTTGCGATGCAGCGAGGGAAAAACGGCGCGAATGTCTCAACCATCCCCTACACTGATCCCCTGTAATGTCCTCACATGCAGCATCCATTGCATGGAGCAGGGATCTCTGGTCTTGAGCCTGATGTTCATAGACTTTCCACCTCCAAGCGGAAAAAAATTCCTCAATGGGATTAAGGAAAGGAGAGTATGGTGGTAGTAGCTCCATGAGCATCCTTGGATGGGTGGTGAACCAGGCCCTGATGAGCGGCCCACGGTGGAAATTTACATTGTCCCACACGATCACATAGTGTGGTAGGTGAGGCCCTTCGAGACCTCTCTCATTTTCTGGGACCAGATGTGTATAAAGACGGTCCAAGAAAATGAGGAGCTTTGAGTGTTATATGGGCCTAAACTGGGGATGTGTGTGGCCACACCATTCTCAGATATGGCAGCACACATTGTTAAATTGCCCCTCGCTGGCCTGGGACATCCACCGTGGCCCGCTGACCAATGATGTTACGCCACGTCTGCGGCCCTTGGCCAGGTTGAAACCAGCCTCATCGACAAATACAAGGATGTGAGATGTTTCATTCCCTTCCAATGCCATTATTCTCTACAATAGAGTAAAAAATCAAATCAGTCATATAGAGGAGTCATACACAACAGAAATAGAAAATTACATGGGATTGTTCTATGTTCTCCTCCACAAGTTCAATATAGCCTGCTACTGGCCACTACTCCAGTGGTTCCAAACCTGGGGTACAGGCCTATGCAGAGGCACTGCAGGGAGTATTTGACACAAAGAGGGAGAAACACTGTTGCAGTTTTAGGCAAAATGCTGTAGTCAGATAAAGCTGGATTCTAAAGGTAAAGAGGATACTGAAAACCAAACAAATTGGGAACCACTGCTTACTGTAATGTTACTATAATAGACAACCAATAACTGACTTACATGCACATACTGGTACCGCAGCTCTTTCACTCTGTCAGAATTCCTCTCAAATGGTACCCTGTAAATCTGCTTCATGGTCATCTGATGCTTCTTCAATACCCGGTCTATTGTGGAGATGCTGATAGAGTTGACATTTTGGAATATGGCATTGTCTTGAAGGATTGCATCACGGATCTGTCTCAAAGTGAGAGCATTATTTGCAATCACCATGTTACAGATCTCTTGTTCTTGTTGTTCATTGAGAAGTTTTCTTCTGCCACCCATGTGAGGTTGTCGTCCAATCCTAGACGTAGAAGTCAAAGGACAACACTGTATGACAATTGTAATGTATGCCGTATTTGTTACAGAATGAGTTACTGTACTGTAACATCATATTGCAACATCACATTGAGGTAATATATTACAGTACTGTAGGCCTACACACACACACACGGAATGAAGAGTTTATACATGTCTTGCTTTACAGTATGCACAGTACTGTATACTGTAATGACTCCATCATTGACTGAGTACATACCTGTTTTCCCTCGAAAGGTTTGGATGATGGAGGAGACAGTAGAGCGAGGCACATTAGGCTGCACTCGGCGCCCAGCCTCTGCCATTGTCAGGCGATGGTTAACCACATGGTCTACAATTGTGGCCCGAATCTCATCCGGGACAGCATGGTGTCTTCGTGCTCCTCGGCCTCTTCCCCTATTCCACCACCACCACGCATCCTTCTCTTCTCCTCTCTTCTTCTCCTTCTCCTCTCTCTTCTCCTCCTTCTCCTCCTCTTCTCCTCCTCCCTCCTCCTCCTCCTCCTCTCCTTCTCCCTCCTCCGAGCAGGAGGTTGCCCTTCTTGATTTACTTGGTGAGGTACCTCCATGTTCAAATGGTACTGGCCCTAGCCAAGCTCTATATATACACGTTTGGCAGCATTCACAACAATAGACAGCACCTGTCAGGTAACTAAACAAACTGTTTGGTTGGTCATCTGAGATGTGGGAAACTCCTCCTTCGTTGGTCAAGTTCTAATTTCACCTGATTGTCAATTACTGTCATGAATTTATCAAATGTTCCAAGAAATTCATATATGGTGTTCATGGTATTATGTTCTTGACTAATTTTGACAATTGAACAGACTATTGTGCATATGATGACTTACACGATGAAATCATGCTGACATGTTTTGGAGAGAACAACCATTAGACTGAGAATCAACTAATCAGTTTAGATCAGCAAGATCTATTTATTTGGAAAATGTGCTAAATGTGGGCTTATTGTGCTAACTGCAGGCTACTTGTACTTAACCATTTGCAAAGATGCACTGAGACACTTGAGACATGTACTAAGGCATTTGCAATTTGATGAAATCAATGAGAAATGCCATTCTGTTGTGAACATTTGCAAGGTGGTTTGGAGATCTGTCCATGTTATTTTGAGAATGTCATCTCGGTTTCAAGAAATGAGCCAAACCAATCGAGAAAAACTGTAATATAACTTGCTAGTTATCATGATGCACCAACATTGATGGACTGAAAGCCAGAAGTCTACGTGACCATCATCATCAGGTCCTTCCATGAGAACCTTAAATACAAAGAGGACTGTTTGACTTATGTTAGGTAGATTGCCCAGAGGGGTCTCGTGGTCTGGAACCCCTACAGATTTTATTTTTTTCTCCAGCCTTTGGAGTTTTTTTTTTTTTTTTTTTCTGTCCACCCTGGCCATCAGACCTTACTTATTCTATGTTAATTAATGTTGACTTATGTTTATTTTTTATTGTGTCTTCTATTTTTCTATTCATTTTGTAAAGCACTTTGAGCTACATTTTTTGTATGAATATGTGCTATATAAATAAATGTTGATTGATTGATTGATAGTCAGATTATTGGAGTCATTCAAGGTCACATAAGAAGGCTGGTAAAACGTGTAATAGAACTCTTGTGTGTTGCCCAACAATGGCCACTAGGTGGCTCACTGGCTTCAGAAAAGCCATTAGATAAACTGAACGTGAATATAACGAGGTGGGTTGTTTGAGTCATTCAGGGCCACACAGGCAGCTGGTGAATTTTGCCACATCAGACTCGTGTAGCACCAACATTGGCCAGTCGGGGTCACACTGCCTTTGGAGAGACTGAGCACATGGGGTCAGCTGGGTGACTTTAGTCTTTCAGGCTCACATGCCAGGTTGCCGAGTACCGAGGCAGTGGTCTTGTGACATACCGTTCAATCATGTAACCACTAAAGACATCAGACGAGTGGGTGGGTCGCTCAGGGTCACGCGTTGCTCACTACGGGGGGCTTACAGTACCGTCAGACAAGGTCATTTATGAAGTGGCGCTGGACGGCCTGCGGTGACAGAAGACGTTGACAGGCTCTGAGCGAGTCGGTGATTTGCGGTTCAGCGCCTCGGCGGCCCCACGGCGCACTAGGACCTCGTCGAGTATCTGTTGCTCCTCCGTTTTTATTGCAGAGACGATCGGCTGATGTGGCGCGGCGCCCGAGGGCAGGCCTGCCGTGTTTCGCTTGTGACGAATGCACCACAAATACTTCGCTCTTTGCCTGCGCACGCCGTATACAGAGATGTGCCGTCCAAAGTCTGCAGCGAGCCATTAAGTCGCCATGTGTGTCAGCTCGGTAGCTTTCTGAAGGCGCCCCTCAGTTCACCGCCATCGCTAATTAGTTTTTTTTTATTTTTTTACTGTGAGGGTGGTCTTTGTAACGAGGTTTACCTTCTCTGCTCTAAAGAGCTGGGCGAGGAGCCCAAGGAAGGACAAGTAACACACCGTAACGCAGCAGGACTCGCGACATCTCAGCGTCTTCTCGCCCTTCATCCCAGTTGTGCTTCCATTGTCCAAGGCCCCGCTTTTTACAGTTTGACGTTGTGGTCTTCAGTCCAGTGCAGAACAAACTCGCTCATTTTATAAGGAAGAGATGCGATATGCAAACAGATGCCCACCTTGGGCGAAGGGCACTTTGTAAAACTCCACCAGAGAGACAGAGAAGTTTCCAGAATGGGAATTGAACCCAAGGCCCCTCCCTGAGCACTGTGCCGTTCTTCGGAACTGACCAGACCCCCGCATGTGACTGACCTGGGACCACCTGTGTGATGCCTCCTTGAACTTTGGAGTCTCTTGTCGTCTCCACAAAGTCATCCAGAGGTATTTTGGCAGATGATGGTGGTCCGTTGTGGGCTACGTGGCGTGACTTCCTCCAACTGGGATTCACAAAGCAAAAGGAAGAGTGGGTTCAATAAAACAATGTGGTGGGCTGGACAACAATGGACGTGGCAGCCATGTCTGCTTTCAGACAACCCCACTGCTTTGACGTTTGTCGCGCTCCACCTTTGGGCCTTTTATTGTTTCAAAGTCCGCAGCCATATTGAGAGCCTCGGCTGTGGGAAGGGACCCTCACTACAGGCGGCCCACTCTGTCTGTCCCCCTTTGCACTTCGCCCGTTCACATTAATGTGAAGATGCCAGTAATGGAGACACGTCTCGCTTTAGAGGACTGGATGAGCAATCCAAGCATTTTTTTTTCTTTGTAAAAATAAAAACAAAGTAAAGAAAAAGAAAAGTAAATGCATTCGATGGGCACACAAGACCACCACATGCCACATCAGGTGGTCCTGATTCTCATTTTAAAACAGGGAGGTGAGGCATCAGCGTGAAACGCCGCTGTTCCCGAGTCGCTGGCCTCTGAAGGGTCGGATGTCTTCTGCGTTTGTCCTAAAGCCACAGTTGACATCGGGTGGTCCATCCGCGAACAGAAAGCACAGGCCAGGAGACGAAGCTGCAGCCGCCCGCCCGCTCTCCCTTAACTTGAACCATCCATCCGTTAACGAAGCGAACTCGGGGTCACCAAACCCGGGTGGGGTGCCAGCGCCAGGCGGCACACACGCAGTTCCTCATCCGAGACAAGTTTGGAAAGCGCAGCACTTGGACGTGAGAAAAGCCCACCATGCCAGCTGAGCACTGACGGAGACGGAGCTGCACCAGGACTCAGTGGGGCCCATCAGTTTAAATTGTTTATAGCGCCTTTCACAGTCACAAGGCATGTGGGAAACTGCCAACTTTATTAAGGCTTTGGAGACCTCGGGCTTCGAACCCTCAGGCTGGGGGGCTCAAATCCCACTGCTGACCCCATGTGAACCACGAGCGAGTCACTTCGCCTGCTGGGCTCAAATTAGGAAAAGCAAAAGAAAAGGAAACAGTTGTGTCTCAAGTGTTGTAAATCACCTTGGATAAAGACGTCAGACATATAATAAGTAATGACAATAAACGAGTCGATCATTTATGTAGTGCCTGGCTTTTAAATCAGACCTCGTCCAATTCAGTTAGTTTGTACTGTATATAGTGCCTTTCATAGTTTATATTTAAATGTAATTTATATAGTGCCTTTCATAGACTGACGTCACATATAACGTGTATACTCTAGTGCCTTTCACCACGAGCCATAACAAAGCACATTTTAAATCAGACAAGCAGACATTTCAAAGCAAAGGATCGTCCAATTCAGTTGATTTGTACTTTATATAGTGCCTTTCATAGAGCGGGCATCACAGTGACACAAAGGGATCATCCACCCAGTGAATGAATCATTTGTCTTTTCTTTCACAGTGAACACATTTAAAGCCCATTTCAAATCAAAAGCGTCATCCATCCGTTTAATTTATATAGTGCCTTTCACAGATTCAGGGTCACATGGTGCCTCATAAATAACACAAGCAGCCATCTCACCCTTTCAGTGAAACTCGACTGTATATAGCGCCTTACACAGAGTGCAGCATCGCAAGGGGCATTATAAATAACACCAGCAGATTACGAAAGCAAGTGCTTGTCCGTCCAGTCGATATAGCGCCTTCACCAACTGGGCAGTGACAAGGCTGATTATAAATAATAATAATAATAATAATAATAATAATAATAATAATAATAATAATAATAATCACTTTCTTTATAGAACAACTTATCTTACGTTTACATGCAACTCAAGGTGCTTTCCGCAGATTAATCAACAAAAACAATAAAGATATACCATAGTTATTTGAATATTATCATTATTAATATTACAATTTCTAATATGTAAGTGTACTAAATAAATAGAAAAGCAACCCGTGTATTGTTAAACAAAATTTCAACACTAAACTGCAAAACAAACGTTCCCTCTAATCAGAAACAGGTTCATACTGTTTTCTAATTAAAAGCCTTATAAATAAAGATGGCCAGAGAACAGTCAGGTCTAATTTACATGTATAAATAAATAAATAAATAAAAAGTATATATCTGCAATTAATTTCGGCATCACATTAAATACAAATATTTTGATATTATCCAATCTAATGAAAAGATACAAAAGCAAATAAAACAGTCCATATGTAATTTACATTTAAATGTAACTTTTATAGTGCCTTTCACAGTTAGCAGTCCCAAGGCACATTATAAATAAGACGAATAGACTTTTCAAAGCGAAATATCAGTCAATTTAATAATAATAATAATAATAACGGTTTTCTTTTACATAGCGCTTTTCTCACCACTCAAAGTGCTCTCCACGCATGGAAGATCCCAGTCGAGAACCCCCGACCTCCTTAACGCGCGGCAGCAGCTGCGCTACCTCTGCGCCATTTCATTTATATAGCGCCTTTCGCAGAGTCGGCATCCCATGTTGCACTACAGATAACAATCATAGCTTTTCAAAGCAAACTGATTGTTTATCCAATGAATTTGTAATATTTTTATGTCTTTTACTGATTGGGCAGTCACAAATCATTTATACAGTGCAGGGCAGTCACAAGGCATATCATAAACAAGACAAGAAGACATTTCAGAACAAAGGGACTGTCCATCCGTTTATATAACGCCCATCAGAAAGTAGGAAGTCACATAAAACATATATAGTGCCTTTCACAGTGAGCAGTCAGAAGGCACGTTTTAGATATTTCAAAACCGATGAATCGTCCATCCATTTAATTGAACTCATAGAGCGCACATCACGAGGGTCCTTTATAAATAACACATGCAGGCATTTCAAAGACAAAGGGTCCTCCATCTAATGACTTTGAGCTCAATATAGTGCTTTTCAATGAATGCATCGTCACAAAGTACATTATAAATAATACCAGTAGATTTTCAAAGCAAAATGGTTGTCTTTCCCATGAATTTCTAAACTGAGCATTACCGATTGGGTAATAAGTAATTTATATATAGTGCCTTTACCAAGTGGTCACTCACTCACAAGGAATAATTAAATAAACCAAATCGAACTTTCAAAACAAAAGGATCATCGAGTCAGTGAAACTGAACTTTATTATACTATTGTCTATTCCGGATGTGAGGCGAGGACTCGCGCGGACCTGAAGAGGGTGTGCAGAGGCTGAGCCGGTCGTGTTAACCACTGCACTGCACTAACGTGCCGCCACACCCGGACTCATCCTGATCAAATGAAGGGTCTACTCTACCAAACACAAATGATCAGTCAGCCCGCCGAGATGCGGTTAAAGCGCAGCGCCATTTCCGTCCCGATCGACACTCCCTGCGGCTGATGAGTGTCTCGAAGGACTTGACGAGGTGAGTTAAGGCTGCAGGTGTGAAGATGTTTGGTTGTGGGCTCGTGGTCTTGAGACGAAGTTACCATCAACAAGCCTCCCAACATCCTCCCCACTCTCCTCAATCACAGCGCTGTCATCTTGTTGGATTTGCTGAAACGCAGCCATCAGACACGATAAGGTGTCAAGTGGGGGCTGCAGGGCGGCACGGCACCGGGGAATGCGCAGGGCGGCTGATTCAGTCACTCACTGGTACGCAAAGAGACATCTGCCGGTTAACGAAACGTGTGAGACCAGCGTCTGGAGAGAAAAGAGAAAAAGACTGAAGAGAGTCACAAAGTCACTGAGATGAGACGAAATCTGCGGAGCTGAGCTGGGCAGGGCAGGGCGTGGGTGGGTGGGGGCCATCCCGTCCAGGCTGTGTACCCTCCGTAAAGTGAGAGCGTCTATTTGAAATAAACATGAAACTAAAGCACTTGTGGAATAATGGACATGAAAGGCACTATATGACTTCAACATGGTGCAGATCTGTGGAATATTAGACACGAAAGGCATCTAAAAGTAAATCACTCGTGGAATGTTTTACACAGCAGGCGCTAAGTGCAATAAATATTACGTAAAGTATTCTGGAAATGTTAAACCACTTGTGAAATATTAAGCATGAAAGGCACTATATGACTTCAAAATGACGTCAATCACGTGTGCAACATGAGAGGCAGTGTATGACGTAAATCTGGTATATCAGCGGTAGAATATTAGACACGAGAGGCACAATTTGAAAGGAACATGTCGTGAACCACTTGTGGACATGAAAGGCGCTACATGAAAGAAAAATGGCGTAATTCTCTTATTAAATATTGGTCACAAAAGGCACTCTATGAAATATATATGATGTAAAGCATCGTGGAAATATTAGAGATGGAAAACACTGTGTGAAATAAACATAACGGTGAGCCGCTTCTGAAAATGAAAGGCACTACAGTATATGACTTCAACATGGTGCTCATTATTTATGGCAGCGGTTCTCAAACTGTGGGGCGCGCTAAAGCTGTACAAGGGGGGCGTCGAATAAATGAACAAGACATCAAAATTATTTTTTTACATTTTTATTTCAAATTTAAATTTGCAAGCATATAATCACAACGAATGCATTATAACTAAAATTAAAATAAAACATTTCTAAGGCATAGATCTAATGACTAACTGACGGGCGGCGCCGCTGCCACTGCTTTTATAGTCGCGTATTTTCAATCCAGAAAGTTCGCGAACATTCGGGTAACAGTAGATCAGGTGATAATGCGGCGCGGCTGCACCCCTTTGGCAGCGTAGCCAGTATTGCCAATTGAGTTCAATAATTGACTGCGTATTCGGTTATTTTCATGATACAACTAACAGCGGTATAATATTTATTGGACGAAGATACGTTCGTCTCGCGCAGATTGACTTCATCGGTGTCCTCATTTACGAGATTTTTAAAAAAATAAAACATATTTAATCGTTTCTTTACATAAAAAATAATTAAATAAGAATAAATAATTTATTATTTGTTTTTTTTAACAAACACCACACAAGGCATTTTAACATTTATTAAAGCACTCTAAAAAAAATTGGAAATATTTAGTCGAACACATGCAAATCTTATGGAAGTAAAAATGCTAGGATACCGCGGCAGCGCACGAGTATCATACCTTTGTTAGTTGTATTATGGGTTATTCTCATCTATCTTCTATTATGCAGGGGGCGCAGAATTATTCCAGGTTGGGGGTCGGGTGGTGTCGCGAAATACGAAAGTTTGAGAACCGCTGATTTATTTATGGCATATTAGACATGAAAGGCACTATAGGAAATAAAAATGGTGTAAATCGCTGGTGCATTATTAAAACAAGAGGCAGTTTATGGAATAAATAAGAGTGTAATATTAGACATGAAAGGCGCTATATGAAGAAACAAGGTGCAAGTCACTGGTGGTGTATTAGGCATGAAAGGCGCTATATGATACATATAATGTAAAGCATTCTGCAAATATCTGATATGAAAAACACTGTGAAGTAAACATAAAGGTTAACCACTTGTGAAATGTTAAGCATGAAAGGCGCTATATGAGTTAAAGATGGTGTAAATGGCTTGTGGAATTTTAGGCATGAAAGGCGCTATATGAAAAGAAACTGAAGGCGGAGGCACTTGCATATTAGTAGAAATGGATGATAAAATATGGGGTAAAATTAGAATGAAAAAGGCTATATAAAGTAATAATAATATGAAGTGTATGTCAAACTACGTGAAGAACGTAAGTCATTTGCAGAATGACGTGACACATCAAAGGTGCCACCTAAAGTGACTGTGCCGCGGATTCAGACAGGACACCATTAACACTCTCAGTACTTGTTGAGAATATTCTGTCTGGGAGGTGGCAGCTCACGTAGACCTGCTGTAAGTCATTATTAGACATGAAAGGCACTACATGAAGCAAGGATTGACTTGGGAGCGAATACAGGACATGAGTGGTACTACACAGTCCAGCCATGAATTGTCTCAACTGGCCTAATCCAGTTCTGGTCTTGTCATGCCGTCTTCTGTCTTCATCGCATTGCACTGTGGTGTTACTGTGCGTCAGGAGTGCCGGGAACAAGCAAGGAAGTAACTCTGTAAGGGGTGCCAATCCATCACAGGGCACACTCGTCTCAAATGGAAAACAGTTTAAAATCACACGTGTGTCATAAGATCCACCACTAGAGGCTCCATTTCGAGCAAAGATGCTCTAAATCAGCTGTACAGTAAATAAACAGGCTGGGATTCACTTCTGGGTGGCATTCCCCATGGCAGGCAGTCGATCAGATCATTATGCTGTAAGAAACTTGTGGAGTAAAATCCCTGAAGTCCATCAAAGGGCACATATTTCATAAATAAACCTGCAACAAACCCCTAGAGGCCGCTCAATCAAATAAAGAGGCTGTAAAGCACTTGTGGGGTAACTTTCACCACTAGGGGCGCCATATCAAATAAAGACGCCATCCATCCATTTGGCAAACCTGCTTTATCCTGAGCAGCTGGAGGCTGTGCCAGCAATAATGGGGCGCCAGGCAGGAACAATCCCTGGACAGGGCAGGGCGCCCGGTCACCGCGGGGCAAACACACACAAACACACACACACAGACAAACACACAAACACACACGCATGCACACACACACACACAAACACACACACACACAGAACCACACAGACACACATGCACGCACACATACAAACACAAACACACACACAGACAAGCAAACACACATACAAACACTCCCACAGACTCACACACAGACACACAAACACACATGCACACACATACAAACACAAACACACACAGATACACACAAGGACACACACACACAAACACACAAACACACACACACAAACAAACACGCAGGCCAATTTGGTGGATAACATTAACTATGAAAGGCGCTATATAATTGAATGATTTCAGGCCGTCTTACTCACTCCCACCGCAGCTCAGGTCATCTCGGCCCCCCTTCGTCTTCTTGCAATCTTTTATCTCTTTCTTCTGTCAGCCACCCCACACCCCCTTTGGTCTTTGGCGCCCCTCCGGGCTCCTGTTGCCCGCTGTTTTCTCTTGTTCTCAGGCCTTGGACAGACAGCGGTGGGCTTCCTCTTCATCGCAGGAGTTGTTTTCCGACTATTTGGGGTGTTCGTCGGAGGCCTTTGAAGTTCACTTCCTTCATTTCCTTTAGCTGGAGACTGGCTAAGGGGCGGAGGTCAAAGCGGCCGTTACTGTAGGACTCTTTTACAGAAGCGTCCCCCACAATGCACCAGCCTACAGCCTAAACCCACACGTGGCTGAGCCCCCGGCCGACCGAGGGGCAGCCCCAAAGTTCCCCATACTCACCTGGTTGCTGTCTGAGGTTTGTTCAACCTGACAGGCCAGAAAAGCAAAACCAGTGACCCCCACCAGGTGGCGCCTCCTCTGTGTCCTCCACCTGATGTTTATAGCGTCCCACACACTTGTGACTTCTTCCCGCTGACTTCTTTTTTAATCGCCTCGGTCATATAGCGCCTTTCAGTTTTGAGGGCTCTAAACAGGGTGACCACAGGGCCTCCTCTTCCTCGTCCACTTTCTGTCCCTGGGGCCTCTGCAGGGTTACACAAGTGCAGAGAGCTGCTTAAGCCAGGCCCCCCACCCCCACACACCAGCTGCCCCCCACACACCAGCCGCCCCCACCTCATGATAAGCTGGACACCCGCCAATGGATTTGCTGGAAGAAAACAAAGTGCAACGAGGGGGCGGGAATTAATGATTGAGCTGTCCAAGGAGCACAGGCCACTCCTGCAGACACTCGCAGGGTCTCTCCAGACGTCTGGGAAGCAAGTGTGCTGGCCACGGAGGCCGTGGGCTCGAGAGATGGACACCTGAGGCCTGCCCTGCAGAGACCACCACTGTCTGTGCGCTTTCTTTGAGACTCTTCTCTTTTTGATTTATTTTTTTTCTTTCCACCTTCAGAAGTCAAGATGCTTGCTGTGCACTTGGTGTCTTTTTACTTTGCCAAGCTCAAGGAGGACCAGATTAAGAAGGTAAGCTACGGCCGCCACAGAACCACACCGCAGTCCTAACGGGAGGGGCACACATGAAGCTTTTTAAGATTTTACAGAAGGGGACACACGAGAGATGGAAGGGTAGAGGAGACCCCCAGGGGAGGGGCTGTGACTACAGAAATGCAACAAGTTCTTGTGGACAGGTGGGCCCCCCCTCCCAGTGTGAAGGTTGGGGAGCTCAGGTCAAGATGGAGGAAATGTGGTGGGAGACCAGAGTGGCGGTCACCTACTTGAAGGGCTTTCTTGATTCCAGAAGTGACAGAGGCAGCGTTGTGTAGGTTGTGCCTCCTTATGGTGGGTGTGCCAGGCGCCGCTTTATGACTGCCGTGGTGTTAAAGGTTGCTGCTGAGAAAGAAAAAAAAAAAAGACAAGAAAGAGAAGCACAGATGAGACCCCTCCACTTCATGCGCGGTTACAACTTAACCATCTGCTCTTCTCCAGTCTGCTGAGGCTAACTTAGTAGTAGTTGGCATGAGCCTCTTGAACCAACCCTGGATAGGATGCCACACACCCAGTCTCAATACACGAGACTAACTTGGCAGTTATTGGGGTCAAACTCGAATCAAAATACGGAGAAGGTTCAAACTCCACATAGGGATTTGCACCCTGGAATTAAGGCAACGGCACTAACCATCGTGCCACTGGGTTGCCCTTTGGTAGTAAGCAAAGTAAAATGAAGAGTTTGAAGAACCCCCCTCGAACCTTCTAATAGCTGGACAGAGAGTCCCCTCAGTTTCCACCCTGCTGCTGCTCCAAATTTAGCCTGTGTTTCTTCTCCTGCCTCAGCTTGCTGATACTAGATTTAGTCGCACATCTTAATTGTTGGCATCTGTGCCCATTACTATGGGTCTTTACTCATTTGTGGGCATTTGCCTTCCTCATTGAACATATCTCTTTGGCTTGTCCATTTAGTACCCACTAAGATGCCAACAGAGCCCTCTGCTGGCCTGTGCTGCTACTGCAGCCTTTGTCAAGCAGCTCTCTGCTGCCACACTGTGGCTCATTGGGGATTGTCAAGGCCTCGGTCAGACGTCTTTGAACAGCCCAGCTTGTGTTCAAAGAGACCCTCAAACCTGCGCCTCTGGTGATACTCCGGGGTCAAAGACAGTCGTGAGACACACCTGGACCCTCACACTCAAATAAAGACTCCCAAGAAATTGCAACTGGGTTTAAGCTGTGGCCAGCAAAAGTACGTTTACTTACAGTGTTTGGCTGCGCCTTAATCCAAGACTTACGTCATTTGAGACACACTTGGTTCTGTTTTTTGTTATTTCAATTGGTGCAGAGGCAGGTGAAGAGGCTTACTTGGGGGCACACAGTGTCAGTGGTGGCATCTGAGTCCATGACCTCGTGGTCAAAAGCCTTAACTACTGTGCCTTAAGTGGTGAAGTGGATTGAGTTTAGAGATGAGGATTGACGGGCACAGTAATCTTACTCTGCGTGCGCTGCTGGCCATCAGTATGCATGAATAAAACACAAAGGCAAGAGAAGCAACGATAATAGACAATAGATTAGAAAACACAATAAACTGAGCTTGGGAAACGTAGATAGATAGATAGATAGATAGATAGATAGATAGATAGATAGATAGATAGATAGATAAGAAAACACACTAAACTGAGCTTGGGGAAGGTGCTATATAAATAAAACTTAATATTTTATTATTATTATGCACTAATAGACAACAGATACGAAAACACACTAAACTGAGCATAGGGAAGGTGCTATATAAATAAAACTTAAATTATTATTATTATCATTATTATTATTATCCTGCAAGTCGTGCTGCTGGCGGACATGTGCAGTTGTTGCACCGACTGATGTATGCCAATGGACGTAAGGCGACACGGCGGCGCTGCGCGTGTGTGTGACTGTCGCTCGTGATGAAATGTCATTTGTTTGCCGACAGTCCACACGTCGTTCCACATCATAGCTGGGGCAACCGTTTGACTTTAACGGCGATGGGGTTTACACTCCGTCGTCTTGGCCTGAGCGTGAGTAGAGTCTCGATCAACAGCCTCAGGGCGGAGCCCGGCATCCTTCCATATGCTGAACTCGAAGAGAAAACTGCTTGGGGAGTAGTAGTGGGGCGGAGGATGCCATCATCTACATGCTACACGATCCCTCTTCCACTTGGACAGAGGCAGTGGTGCTGTAAGAATTATGTTTCTGGACTTCTCTAGCACCTTCAACACCATCAACCTCTGCTCCTTAGGGACAAGCTGACAGAGATGGGAGTAGATTCATACCTGGTGGCATGGATCGTGGACTATCTTACAGACGACCTCGTATTGCGGCTGGGAACTGCAAGTCTGACTTGTGGTCAGCAGCACAGGAGCACCGCAGGACACTGTGCTTGTCCTGTTCAGCCAACATACATCAGACTTCAATAAGACTCGAGTCCTGCCGTGCAAAGTTTATATGACACTCTATGTGGCTGCAGAT
>NW_024379541.1:0-7330 GCF_016835505.1 Polypterus senegalus
AAAATTTGATATACAGATGGGTTGTATAAAATAATTAAAAACTGCAATACTAAAATACATAAATACAAACAATTAGATGAAATAAATGAAAATTGAACCTCACTTTACTTTTAATACGTCTTTGTTTTCTCAATTGTAGATACCGTTGTTCTCGGATACGGTATGCAGCAACCAGTCGGATCCATGCCACCTCACTTTTCAACAACCCAATTCAAATTTCGGAAAAACACAAAATCCGTGAAAATTCACAGAGTTATAGTCGGGTTGTTCACTGAATGCTAGCAACTGGTGTACTGGGGGCTTGTGAGCAGTCGTGGCTTTGTGTCGAGAGGTAAACAAGGGTAGTGTAGTGTTCTCTAGATTGAAGTGCGACACCTCAGAATAACGTTTCAAATGCTGTTTATTTTCAACCATGTTTAACCAACTCTCCATACAGCGTGCCTTCTAAACCACACCACTCTCTCCGGCAGTCATACATCTCAAAAGCGCAGACCATAGCAATCGACACCGAACAAAAAGCAATGGACAAAGCATCATTGAACAATCATATAGAACAGGTAGCACACGGTTTTGTTCACTGAATTCTAGCAGCTGCGTACTGGGGGCTCCGCGGGCAGTCGTGGTTTTGGGTGTAGAGAGGTAAACAAGGGTAACCTGAGTCGTATTCAAAAAAAAGGTGGTATACCAAGCAAATTATTCATGTCCAAACAGGACATAAAACCAAGTTGGACTTATTCCAAAGCGGACGTATACCAGGTATCACTGCTTTCTTTGCACAAAATTGCCAATAAAATATCAAGGGTTACAAAAAGTTAGTTCAGTACATTACATTAGTTATAAAGAAATTACATTCTTATAGCTTTAGTATCTGAATTAGATTACATTTGTTCAGTTAGCTTGGCACATTCTTATTTAATACATGTGTCACGCTTCTTGTAGTTCAAATTAGCATCATACTTTTATTATTTGGAAGAAGCACCTTAATTCTAAATATTTCTTTCTCAACAACTTCCACTAAACTGGATAAAGTGGGCTGATAATAGCTAGGTGGGTGGATGAATGGATGAATAAGATGCTTATTCTTCTTTGTTAAATAGATTAACTTTTTATTAAAGTTTCTAAACATGCTTTATTTGGTTTTAGATTATATTTTAGCTTCTATAGCACTGAGAACCAGTAGAAACAATATTGAAGGGGTAGCACTCTTACACATATGCACAGGAATTCACTGCAGGCTAATTTAGAGACAATTGTCACGTTTGGTACTCCTGTCTTTGGGATGTGGGAAGAAACTGGGATACAGAGTGAAAAACCGTTTTGGTCTTGAAGAGAATGATGTGGACCACTAGAGGGTGCCAATAGGCCCCAAACCTCAGCCACGACTCCACAAGTCAAAATAAATAGGAGAAGAACTGAGTCATAGGGAAAAGCAAAGGTCAAAAACCAAACATCAAAAGAGACACATTCAGGCAAATCATAAACCAAAAGCGTATTTAAAAGGCAGAGCTTTGCTTCAAAATACCACTAATCAAAGTTCAAAGTATTAGAACACTATAGGGTGGTCCAGATCTAATTATGCAATTTTCATTACGCTTATAATTTATTATGTTTATTACATAGAGATTCACAAAAATAATTTTGTTGCGATAGATGGCAGCACCTGCCCTCATTCAAATTGGCGGAGGCGGTTGTCAGTCGAACATCGGGTGCGATTTGTTTGCCTTTTTATATTGCATAATTAGATCTGGACCACCCTGTATGTTTGGTCCAATTTCAGATACTAGAAGAATATTTTAGGGTGCTCTTAAACCCGTGCATTGATGACCTCACAAGCGGCTCTGCCCGCGGCTTCATAGGAAATCCCAAGCGGATCCACAACCCCAAAACAAACATTGCATTGGAAAAAGGCAGTAAAAAATATCAGTCAAGTTGCTGCTAGTTTTTGCCAATGTCATCTGTGCGGCTTCCACATCTTGTAATTTTATGTGTTGTGCTAAGTAACTAAAAGGTACATTACATGCAGTTTAGTTTCTGTTGAACTATATCAAAAATTTCATTAATAGATATTAATGGATTGGGAAGAACTTTCTTGATTTGGATTTTCAAAAAAATCAACATGGATTTTTTTAATTTCAGGTAGGACATTGCTTACTTAGCATAATAGTGATACTAGTGACCTGGTGTCAGAAATCAAAAAAACTGGATGTGCCATGAAAGTCTTTCAAAATCCGCTGCATCACACCAAAAGTGTGGCCCTGAAGAACATGAGGATGAAGACATTTACAAGAATTTTGTCCCAATTCATAATTGATGGAGCATTGATGCATACAGTGGGTAGCTCTAGCATTAAAATGGTGGGAAAAGCTGCTCCATATGTAAACAATCACATCGTTTTGGTGAACTTTTGGTGTATTACTTTCAAGCACACTAAGTATTACATATTTGCACTAATCATATGGATAGATAGATAGATAGATAGATACTTTATTAATCTGCCATATGTGCCTAATTAATTGTTTGCTGTGATGGATTGACTTCATGGTTGGTTCCTGATGTTACTGTGGTAGGCTGCCGCTCCCTGTGAACATACAGGGTTCAGAAAAATGATGGATGGATGGAATTTTAATTTGGTAATGTAAGAGGCAGAGTGGTGGCTCTGAGGCTAGGATCTGCACTTGCAATCAGATGGTTGCGGTTCGAATCCCGTAACTCTGCTCTGTTGGGTCCTTGAGTAAGACCCTTAACCTGCAATTGCTGGGCGTTGAGTAGTGAGAAAAGCGTATATAGATGCAAAGAATTATTATTATTATTATTATTAAGAGTAAGAGTGAAAGATAATAGCCTTATAAATTTCATGGTACACATGCTGTGCTGCACTAGCACCCTGTCCCAGGGTGGTGCCAACATTGCATCTAGTGATCTTTGGAAGTATCAGCTCCTGTGGTGCTAAACTGAGTAAGTGGGTTATAGAATTAATGGAAGGATTTATATAAAGGAAAATAACTTTGGGTGGCGTACTAACAGAAAAAGTACTTCTTGTTTAAAGCTTGTGTAATCAACTAGAGTGTTAATGAGTCTAAATTAAGGCAGCGTTAACTAGATACTCATGTTTTTGAAATATAGTGTAGGTATTTAACATTTAAGTGTCTTGGGCACATAATTCTAAAAGTGGCTTTTATATCTCTGCATTAAGCTGACCTCAATCTAAGGAAAAAAAAAATGTCTGTGCTTGTCTTTATTGCAAAATCAAAGAAACAAAGTGTTATTAATTGAGCTGCCCATTCTGTTCATGCTTTCCAACTTTGAGTGCCTTAGTGATGCATGAGCTCAATAATAAAAGAGTTACCATTTTTCAACTTGATTAATGGTTCAAGAACATAGTACTAACAAGCTGAAGGTCAGTGAGAGTTTCTGTTTTAGTCAGTAATGAATGAATAAGCGATGTGTTTCATCATTAGCGGTTCAGCTTAGTCTTAATAATTACGATCTTAATCATAATGTAGAAATCATTGCACAATCATGTGTATAATAAGGCAGAAAATCTAAGATTGCTTTCACATTTACTAGACTGTCTTTCTATATAATATGCTACCGTGGCTGTTAGTTTGTCTGTCAGGATTTTAAATCACCTGGCTCACAAACCGTTTGAACTATTGACCTAAAATTTGGTACTCATCTCGACGTAATGCCTACTATCCGCTTTCAGAGGTGATGATTGACCTCAAGGTTACTCCTCTTTTATTTTTCATTTATGTTATTGTAGAATCAACTCTGACAGCTGGCTAGCGGGCGGCTGTGCGGTGCATGTGTACAGGCGCCATTCTCATTCCCTACCACCTTTGCGTCCACTTCCCCTACGCTCATATCTTAAATCATTCTTGAGGCAGATTGAAGACTTAAGTGCCAGCTTATGTGAAAAATTAAAGAAAGCGTATTAGGTAATTGCACAAACACTGACTTAATCAGTTTTAACATGAAAAGATGTTGACGAAAGAAGAGAAGAAGCGGGTTGCTAGGGTGGAGAAAGAAGAGGTGCTCAGGAAGCAACAAGCACATCAACTTTTGAGCAAGCAGATGAGTAAGCGTACAGAGAAAGGGTGAAAACTATAAGTCAAGTGTTATTCACTGCGTTATCATGCAGTGCACGTTACTGGTAGGTTATATGATGTAAAGGTACAGTTAGCATGTTCCGGCAAGTGTCAGGAAGTTTAGATTCCAGGTTTCCTTATACCACAGACTGCATAAAGTGTACACATTGTGACAGATGAGAGGCGCTATCGTCCTCTTGAACCCTCGGACAATACGTCAGACACCAGGTAAAAGTCCAATAAGTTGACTTTTTATTAATACAAAGTGCACAAAGCGCCCTCCTCTCCAAAATAATCATAAACAATAACACAATTCTCCAATACTACAATTCCTCCTCTCCCAGGCAGCTTGCCACCCTTCTACCCAGCTCAGCTCGCCGTCTGGGGATTTCCCAATCCTTTATATTCCCTGATCCGGAAGTGTTTCCCATCCTTCAGTCCATGTGACTTCCTATCAATTCGGGTCAGATAAAAGTCTTCTTCATCCCGGAGATCGTCATTCCCTCTGTGCCTTGTTAAGGCTACTTCGAGTTATAGGTGAAACCAAAGTCTCTGTGCCTTCCTGCAGCGTCCCTGGAGGTCCCCCATGGTATCTAGCAGGGCTGTGATGAAAAACTCCACTGTCCATGATGCCCTGCTGGAACTCAGGATACCTCTATGTTGCATGCAGGGCTCCACCTGGCTGCCTGGGGGTATTGGCCAGGATGAAAGGTCGGCAATATCCCTGGCGTACAAAGTACTTATAGGCCAGGTGTTATGATGACTTGTATTATTTACATTTTCTTGATTTAAAACATTTTCTCTGCAACTTGACAATTTAAAAAAAAATGTGACTTTGAATTGTGGAGAATTCAGTTTCTAACTTTCTACTTGCATTTTGATTTGGGGCTTATTTCACTTTATCAGGTTTTGAAAATGTGGAGACGCCATCTGGTTCTTTAGCAGGTAGCTCCATTTTTGGTATTAGTCTCCAAACGTGATGACTTTTTGTTAGAGGGCATGGTTCAGGAAGTCACCTGCATTGTTCAGTGGCGCACAATATCTTTATGCATCATTGGTTCAAAATATATAAACAGGAGTCACATGTCACTCATTGTCCAAGATGGTAGATTCTTTCAAAAACTCTTTAATAAGCACTTTGGTGGATCTTCTGATTACTGACTTTTTGGATCCAGGTCCACTCTGCTCTCCAGATTCAGTCCCGTGACAGTACATTTGATCTGTCAGTGAAAACTGAATAAATGTGGAATTTCAAACAGACTTGGCGATGAATCATAAGTCAAAGATTTGTTAAACAAGAACACAGAATAAATGTTCCCGAAGCCCAAGGACTAACCAAAAATTGAACTCACAAGGTTTTTAGTACAGTTTTCAAGGCCAGTATTCCACAAAATGACACACACAACTCCATAATATCAGCGTGGTGCCACTGACATCATAGCAACATCCAGATCCGTGCTTTCCAGCAGCCAGGATTGCATCTGAATGACAAGAATCTGAAAATGGCATCACCCACAAGTAAAACAAAATGGCATCACAGAAAGTGAATTCCCTTATTTTGGAATACAAGTGGGGATTTGGTGCAGCTAGATGTCTGCATTCCTGTTATATCTACTGTTTTAACGGGCAAGGTGTGCCACTGAAGTCTAGCAGAGTGGGCAATGCTCACTTTGTCCTACAACATAATTGAATAAAAATCAGTCTGAGGGGCTGTTTAGGAAACAAGTGTTACATAACAAAGGCACAAATAGATCACCACAACTGAACAGTTCAGAAGAAATACACCTGAGTTACAATTCCTAGGTTACAAAATCTAACAGCTAATATCATTTAGACAGATATTCACCAAATAGAAGGGTCTTCAAACACTTTTAAACACACAGAATTTTGTTCCAACAGCCAGAAGCTACATTTAAAAAGAACCTGGACTGCGATTTGATACCACAGCAGTGCCATCACCAGACGGAGTTTAACAGCCGACCTGAGTTGTTGAGAAGGAGCACAGGACTTCAAGTGTCCATATATGTATATCGGGCTAAACAATTAATAACACTGTAGAGCAAGCATCAAATATCTGAACTTAATACAGTATGTGCCACTAAAAGAATCAAGTGTAGTGATCTGAACAGAAGACTGACGGTGCCAACCTTGGCTTGTAGAACACCAGACATAGTGCTACATTTTGAATCATCTGCAGCAACTTGGTGACACATGCTGGTACTCTTGCCAGCAGAGAGTTACAGTAGTCGTGACAACTCCAAAGCATAGACCAGGAGTTGTGATGAATATGCTTGTCGAATCACGGCTGACACTGCGATATTGTATAGGGTGAATTTGTAAAACCGACAGACCGTAGCAACATGATCCCAGAAGGAAGTAGTTCTAAGGAAGTTTCTAATTTGAATGTAGAAGAAATAGTGTGTGATTAAATTGGGAGCTTAATAGGTCAAGAGTTGCAAATACATTAACAGTATGCGGAGATATGTAAATGTCATAATCCTGTGTCTTTCAAAGATTAAATATTACACAGCTTAAAGAAGGCTGAAAAAGTGATTGTCATGTATATCAGCAACAGATATTCACTTCTCTATCTTAGCATGTTCCTGCTTTGTCCTGCTTTATCTATCTATCTATCTATCTATCTATCTATCTATCTATCTATCTATCTATCTATCTATCTATCTATCTATCTATCTATCTATCTATCTATCTATCTATCTATCTATCAGACTTGTTTGGTTAGCTAATAGCTTAGGGCAATTCTTGGCTTAGTGGTTTGTTCAGATTCTAAATTCAGGTTAGTAACTGAATGAAAAATAGAATCTTCATGCTTCAATCATTATTCACTACATATCTTATGTGTAGTTAATTATCCAATTTCTGTATTAGTTCAGGTAGTTGTTAATTCACCACTATTTCAGTTGAGGTTAAACAAAATTTTAAAGGAATTTGTTTATTGACAGATGAAGATGCTACAAGCTGTGCCAAAAGTTTTACAAGCAGATATGACTGCATTAGGGTGAAGTGGTGGCTCTCAGGTTAAGGATCTGGGCTGGTATCAGAAGGTTGCTGGTTCGAATCTCCGTTACTGCCAAAGAGATCCTACTCTCTGGGCCTGAGCAAGGCCCTTAAACTTCAATTGCTCAGGGGTGCTGTACAATAGCCCTGCCCTAAGGGGTTTAAAAAAAAAAACAAATTCCCAATTAAAATTTTATAAGGTTAAATAAAAAAAAAAAAAAAAA
>NW_024379542.1:0-21704 GCF_016835505.1 Polypterus senegalus
TTGACAGAATTTCAAATCGAAATTCAAATATAGTGGGTCAAGCGACTTTACTTTTGTGGAATCTTTTCATATTTAAAATAATGCCTAAGGATGTAAAGTTGCCTAAATTTTGGAGGATTTGCATTGTTACAATGAATTATTCAGGCCTCTCCACAGAATTCTAGACTTAAAGGGCAGTATCCATCTGGTGGCGCCTCAGCTAGGAACAGTGTCACATTTACTAAGCCGGTTTCAGTAGAAGACACAGATCAGATTTTGACTTAATATTATATCATTTACAAAACAGCTTTAGTGCCAAGAGAGCAATGTTCAATAAACAGCATTTAAAACTGCATGGTTCTTTCTGAACTGCTGATATATTTTTGTTTTAATTTGAATTAAATTTCTATTACAGATGCCCTGGTGGAGTGTCTAGTTTTATCCCTTGGTCTAATTATACACCTTATTTTTGGTTATCAATTAATTTATGGTTTGTTTCAAGACTAAATTTACTGGATGCCCCTTCAAATCTAACTCTGTGGAAAGTCAAAATACTCTGGTAAAAGCAGTTCTAAATGATGAATTCCCCAGTACCCTTATGATTAAGAACTGTTTGGATGGTTTCCCAACTGTTTTTCAAAGTGCACTTCAACATCTCATACTCACTTTTTGAAATCCCCATTGACTTGCATTGGGCCAAAACTGAAGTTGAGTGAAACTCAATGAGTCTTAACTGCTATGTTGTGAAACCACTTGAAACACATCTGCGACATAGTTTTTACAGAAATGAACTGTTTTGAACAGTTTCCTGGTGGAAAACAAGCCGTCACACATGTGTACACAAAGTGATTTTCAGGCCCTGAAACGCGTTATGGTGAATTCAAGTTACCTTCAAATCAAACTCTGTGGAAAGTCAAAATACTCTGGTAAAAGCAGTTCTAAATGATGAATTCCCCAGTACCCTTATGATTAAGAACTGTTTGGATGGTTTCCCAACTGTTTTTCAAAGTGCACTTCAACATCTCATACTCACTTTTTGAAATCCCCATTGACTTGCATTGGGCCAAAACTGAAGTTGAGTGAAACTCAATGAGTCTTAACTGCTATGTTGTGAAACCACTTGAAACACATCTGCGACATAGTTTTTACAGAAATGAACTGTTTTGAACAGTTTCCTGGTGGAAAACAAGCCGTCACACATGTGTACACAAAGTGATTTTCAGGCCCTGAAACGCGTTATGGTGAATTCAAGTTACCTTCAAATCAAACTCTGTGGAAAGTCAAAATACTCTGGTAAAAGCAGTTCTAAATGATGAATTCCCCAGTACCCTTATGATTAAGAACTGTTTGGATGGTTTCCCAACTGTTTTTCAAAGTGCACTTCAACATCTCATACTCACTTTTTGAAATCCCCATTGACTTGCATTGGGCCAAAACTGAAGTTGAGTGAAACTCAATGAGTCTTAACTGCTATGTTGTGAAACCACTTGAAACACATCTGCGACATAGTTTTTACAGAAATGAACTGTTTTGAACAGTTTCCTGGTGGAAAACAAGCCGTCACACATGTGTACACAAAGTGATTTTCAGGCCCTGAAACGCGTTATGGTGAATTCAAGTTACCTTCAAATCAAACTCTGTGGAAAGTCAAAATACTCTGGTAAAAGCAGTTCTAAATGATGAATTCCCCAGTACCCTTATGATTAAGAACTGTTTGGATGGTTTCCCAACTGTTTTTCAAAGTGCACTTCAACATCTCATACTCACTTTTGAAATCCCCATTGACTTGCATTGGGCCAAAACTGAAGTTGAGTGAAACTCAATGAGTCTTAACTGCTATGTTGTGAAACCACTTGAAACACATCTGCGACATAGTTTTTACAGAAATGAACTGTTTTGAACAGTTTCCTGGTGGAAAACAAGCCGTCACACATGTGTACACAAAGTGATTTTCAGGCCCTGAAACGCGTTATGGTGAATTCAAGTTACCTTCAAATCAAACTCTGTGGAAAGTCAAAATACTCTGGTAAAAGCAGTTCTAAATGATGAATTCCCAGTACCCTTATGATTAAGAACTGTTTGGATGGTTTCCCAACTGTTTTTCAAAGTACACTTCAACATCTCATACTCACTTTTGAAATCCCCATTGACTTGCATTGGGCCAAAACTGAAGTTGAGTGAAACTCAATGAGTCTTAACTGCTATGTTGTGAAACCACTTGAAACACATCTGCGACATAGTTTTTACAGAAATGAACTGTTTTGAACAGTTTCCTGGTGGAAAACAAGCCGTCACACATGTGTACACAAAGTGATTTTCAGGCCCTGAAACGCGTTATGGTGAATTCAAGTTACCTTCAAATCAAACTCTGTGGAAAGTCAAAATACTCTGGTAAAAGCAGTTCTAAATGATGAATTCCCAGTACCCTTATGATTAAGAACTGTTTGGATGGTTTCCCAACTGTTTTTAAAAGTACACTTCAACATCTCATACTCACTTTTGAAATCCCCATTGACTTGCATTGGGCCAAAACTGAAGTTGAGTGAAACTCAATGAGTCTTAACTGCTATGTTGTGAAACCACTTGAAACACATCTGCGACATAGTTTTTACAGAAATGAACTGTTTCCTGGTGGAAAACAAGCCGTGTACACATGTGTTTGAACAGTTTCCTGGTGGAAAACAAGCCGTCACACATGTGTACACAAAGTGAGTGATTTTCAGGCCCTGAAACGTTATGGTGAATTCAAGTTACCTTCAAATCTAACTCTGTGGAAAGTCAAAATACTCTGGTAAAAGCAGTTCTAAATGATGAATTCCCCAGTACCCTTATGATTAAGAACTGTTTGATGGTTTCCCAACTGTTTTTCAAAGTGCACTTCAACATCTCATACTCACTTTTTGAAATCCCCATTGACTTGCATTGGGCCAAAACTGAAGTTGAGTGAAACTCAATGAGTCTTAACTGCTATGTTGTGAAACCACTTGAAACACATCTGCGACATAGTTTTTTACAGAAATGAACTGTTTTGAACAGTTTCCTGGTGGAAAACAAGCCGTCACACATGTGTACACAAAGTGATTTTCAGGCCCTGAAACGCGTTATGGTGAATTCAAGTTACCTTCAAATCTAACTTTGTGAAAAGTCAAAATACTCTGGTAAAAGCAGTTCTAAATGATGAATTCCCCAGTACCCTTATGATTAAGAACTGTTTGGATGGTTTCCAACTGTTTTTCAAAGTGCACTTCAACATCTCATACTCACTTTTTGAAATCCCCATTGACTTGCATTGGGCCAAAACTGAAGTTGAGTGAAACTCAATGAGTCTTAACTGCTATGTTGTGAAACCACTTGAAACACATCTGCGACATAGTTTTTTACAGAAATGAACTGTTTTGAACAGTTTCCTGGTGGAAAACAAGCCGTCACACATGTGTACACAAAGTGATTTTCAGGCCCTGAAACGTTATGGTGAATTCAAGTTACCTTCAAATCAAACTCTGTGGAAAGTCAAAATACTCTGGTAAAAGCAGTTCTAAATGATGAATTCCCCAGTACCCTTATGATTAAGAACTGTTTGGATGGTTTCCCAACTGTTTTTCAAAGTGCACTTCAACATCTCATACTCACTTTTGAAATCCCCATTGACTTGCATTGGGCCAAAACTGAAGTTGAGTGAAACTCAATGAGTCTTAACTGCTATGTTGTGAAACCACTTGAAACACATCTGCGACATAGTTTTTACAGAAATGAACTGTTTTGAACAGTTTCCTGGTGGAAAACAAGCCGTCACACATGTGTACACAAAGTGATTTTCAGGCCCTGAAACGCGCTATGGTGAATTCAAGTTACCTTCAAATCAAACTCTGTGGAAAGTCAAAATACTCTGGTAAAAGCAGTTCTAAATGATGAATTCCCCAGTACCCTTATGATTAAGAACTGTTTGGATGGTTTCCCAACTGTTTTTCAAAGTGCACTTCAACATCTCATACTCACTTTTGAAATCCCCATTGACTTGCATTGGGCCAAAACTGAAGTTGAGTGAAACTCAATGAGTCTTAACTGCTATGTTGTGAAACCACTTGAAACACATCTGCGACATAGTTTTTACAGAAATGAACTGTTTTGAACAGTTTCCTGGTGGAAAACAAGCCGTCACACATGTGTACACAAAGTGATTTTCAGGCCCTGAAACGTTATGGTGAATTCAAGTTACCTTCAACTCTAACTCTGTGGAAAGTCAAAATACTCTGGTAAAAGCAGTTCTAAATGATGAATTCCCCAGTACCCTTATGATTAAGAACTGTTTGGATGGTTTCCCAACTGTTTTTCAAAGTGCACTTCAACATCTCATACTCACTTTTTGAAATCCCCATTGACTTGCATTGGGCCAAAACTGAAGTTGAGTGAAACTCAATGAGTCTTAACTGCTATGTTGTGAAACCACTTGAAACACATCTGCGACATAGTTTTTACAGAAATGAACTGTTTTGAACAGTTTCCTGGTGGAAAACAAGCCGTCACACATGTGTACACAAAGTGATTTTCAGGCCCTGAAACGTTATGGTGAATTCAAGTTACCTTCAAATCAAACTCTGTGGAAAGTCAAAATACTCTGGTAAAAGCAGTTCTAAATGATGAATTCCCCAGTACCCTTATGATTAAGAACTGTTTGGATGGTTTCCCAACTGTTTTTCAAAGTGCACTTCAACATCTCATACTCACTTTTGAAATCCCCATTGACTTGCATTGGGCCAAAACTGAAGTTGAGTGAAACTCAATGAGTCTTAACTGCTATGTTGTGAAACCACTTGAAACACATCTGCGACATAGTTTTTTACAGAAATGAACTGTTTTGAACAGTTTCCTGGTGGAAAACAAGCCGTCACACATGTGTACACAAAGTGATTTTCAGGCCCTGAAACGCGTTATGGTGAATTCAAGTTACCTTCAAATCAAACTCTGTGGAAAGTCAAAATACTCTGGTAAAAGCAGTTCTAAATGATGAATTCCCCAGTACCCTTATGATTAAGAACTGTTTGGATGGTTTCCCAACTGTTTTTCAAAGTGCACTTCAACATCTCATACTCACTTTTGAAATCCCCATTGACTTGCATTGGGCCAAAACTGAAGTTGAGTGAAACTCAATGAGTCTTAACTGCTATGTTGTGAAACCACTTGAAACACATCTGCGACATAGTTTTTACAGAAATGAACTGTTTTGAACAGTTTCCTGGTGGAAAACAGCCGTCACACATGTGTACACAAAGTGATTTTCAGGCCCTGAAACGCGTTATGGTGAATTCAAGTTACCTTCAAATCAAACTCTGTGGAAAGTCAAAATACTCTGGTAAAAGCAGTTCTAAATGATGAATTCCCCAGTACCCTTATGATTAAGAACTGTTTGGATGGTTTCCCAACTGTTTTTCAAAGTGCACTTCAACATCTCATACTCACTTTTTGAAATCCCCATTGACTTGCATTGGGCCAAAACTGAAGTTGTGTGAAACTCAATGAGTCTTAACTGCTATGTTGTGAAACCACTTGAAACACATCTGCGACATAGTTTTTACAGAAATGAACTGTTTTGAGCAGTTTCCTGGTGGAAAACAAGCCGTCACACATGTGTACACAAAGTGATTTTCAGGCCCTGAAAAGCGTTATGGTGAATTCAAGTTACCTTCAAATCAAACTCTGTGGAAAGTCAAAATACTCTGGTAAAAGCAGTTCTAAATGATGAATTCCCAGTACCCTTATGATTAAGAACTGTTTGGATGGTTTCCCAACTGTTTTTCAAAGTGCACTTCAACATCTCATACTCACTTTTGAAATCCCCATTGACTTGCATTGGGCCAAAACTGAAGTTGAGTGAAACTCAATGAGTCTTAACTGCTATGTTGTGAAACCACTTGAAACACATCTGCGACATAGTTTTTACAGAAATGAACTGTTTTGAACAGTTTCCTGGTGGAAAACAAGCCGTCACACATGTGTACACAAAGTGATTTTCAGGCCCTGAAACGCGTTATGGTGAATTCAAGTTACCTTCAAATCAAACTCTGTGGAAAGTCAAAATACTCTGGTAAAAGCAGTTCTAAATGATGAATTCCCCAGTACCCTTATGATTAAGAACTGTTTGGATGGTTTCCCAACTGTTTTTCAAAGTGCACTTCAACATCTCATACTCACTTTTTGAAATCCCCATTGACTTGCATTGGGCCAAAACTGAAGTTGAGTGAAACTCAATGAGTCTTAACTGCTATGTTGTGAAACCACTTGAAACACATCTGCGACATAGTTTTTACAGAAATGAACTGTTTTGAACAGTTTCCTGGTGGAAAACAAGCCGTCACACATGTGTACACAAAGTGATTTTCAGGCCCTGAACGCGTTATGGTGAATTCAAGTTACCTTCAAATCAAACTCTGTGGAAAGTCAAAATACTCTGGTAAAAGCAGTTCTAAATGATGAATTCCCCAGTACCCTTATGATTAAGAACTGTTTGGATGGTTTCCCAACTGTTTTTCAAAGTGCACTTCAACATCTCATACTCACTTTTGAAATCCCCATTGACTTGCATTGGGCCAAAACTGAAGTTGAGTGAAACTCAATGAGTCTTAACTGCTATGTTGTGAAACCACTTGAAACACATCTGCGACATAGTTTTTTACAGAAATGAACTGTTTTGAACAGTTTCCTGGTGGAAAACAAGCCGTCACACATGTGTACACAAAGTGATTTTCAGGCCCTGAAACGCGTTATGGTGAATTCAAGTTACCTTCAAATCAAACTCTGTGGAAAGTCAAAATACTCTGGTAAAAGCAGTTCTAAATGATGAATTCCCAGTACCCTTATGATTAAGAACTGTTTGGATGGTTTCCCAACTGTTTTTCAAAGTGCACTTCAACATCTCATACTCACTTTTTGAAATCCCCATTGACTTGCATTGGGCCAAAACTGAAGTTGAGTGAAACTCAATGAGTCTTAACTGCTATGTTGTGAAACCACTTGAAACACATCTGCGACATAGTTTTTACAGAAATGAACTGTTTTGAACAGTTTCCTGGTGGAAAACAAGCCGTCACACATGTGTACACAAAGTGATTTTCAGGCCCTGAAACGCTATGGTGAATTCAAGTTACCTTCAAATCAAACTCTGTGGAAAGTCAAAATACTCTGGTAAAAGCAGTTCTAAATGATGAATTCCCCAGTACCCTTATGATTAAGAACTGTTTGGATGGTTTCCCAACTGTTTTTCAAAGTGCACTTCAACATCTCATACTCACTTTTGAAATCCCCATTGACTTGCATTGGGCCAAAACTGAAGTTGAGTGAAACTCAATGAGTCTTAACTGCTATGTTGTGAAACCACTTGAAACACATCTGCGACATAGTTTTTTACAGAAATGAACTGTTTTGAACAGTTTCCTGGTGGAAAACAAGCCGTCACACATGTGTACACAAAGTGATTTTCAGGCCCTGAAACGCGTTATGGTGAATTCAAGTTACCTTCAAATCAAACTCTGTGGAAAGTCAAAATACTCTGGTAAAAGCAGTTCTAAATGATGAATTCCCCAGTACCCTTATGATTAAGAACTGTTTGGATGGTTTCCCAACTGTTTTTCAAAGTGCACTTCAACATCTCATACTCACTTTTTGAAATCCCCATTGACTTGCATTGGGCCAAAACTGAAGTTGAGTGAAACTCAATGAGTCTTAACTGCTATGTTGTGAAACCACTTGAAACACATCTGCGACATAGTTTTTACAGAAATGAACTGTTTTGAACAGTTTCCTGGTGGAAAACAAGCCGTCACACATGTGTACACAAAGTGATTTTCAGGCCCTGAAACGCGCTATGGTGAATTCAAGTTACCTTCAAATCAAACTCTGTGGAAAGTCAAAATACTCTGGTAAAAGCAGTTCTAAATGATGAATTCCCCAGTACCCTTTTGATTAAGAACTGTTTGGATGGTTTCCCAACTGTTTTTCAAAGTGCACTTCAACATCTCATACTCACTTTTGAAATCCCCATTGACTTGCATTGGGCCAAAACTGAAGTTGAGTGAAACTCAATGAGTCTTAACTGCTATGTTGTGAACCACTTGAAACACATCTGCGACATAGTTTTTTACAGAAATGAACTGTTTTGAACAGTTTCCTGGTGGAAAACAAGCCGTCACACATGTGTACACAAAGTGATTTTCAGGCCCTGAAGCGCTTATGGTGAATTCAAGTTACCTTCAAATCAAACTCTGTGGAAAGTCAAAATACTCTGGTAAAAGCAGTTCTAAATGATGAATTCCCCAGTACCCTTATGATTAAGAACTGTTTGGATGGTTTCCCAACTGTTTTTCAAAGTGCACTTCAACATCTCATACTCACTTTTGAAATCCCCATTGACTTGCATTGGGCCAAAACTGAAGTTGAGTGAAACTCAATGAGTCTTAACTGCTATGTTGTGAAACCACTTGAAACACATCTGCGACATAGTTTTTTACAGAAATGAACTGTTTTGAACAGTTTCCTGGTGGAAAACAAGCCGTCACACATGTGTACACAAAGTGATTTTCAGGCCCTGAAACGCGTTATGGTGAATTCAAGTTACCTTCAAATCAAACTCTGTGGAAAGTCAAAATACTCTGGTAAAAGCAGTTCTAAATGATGAATTCCCCAGTACCCTTATGATTAAGAACTGTTTGGATGGTTTCCCAACTGTTTTTCAAAGTGCACTTCAACATCTCATACTCACTTTTTGAAATCCCCATTGACTTGCATTGGGCCAAAACTGAAGTTGAGTGAAACTCAATGAGTCTTAACTGCTATGTTGTGAAACCACTTGAAACACATCTGCATAGTTTTTACAGAAATGAACTGTTTTGAACAGTTTCCTGGTGGAAAACAAGCCGTCACACATGAGGCAGACATGTTGTTAAACATCACCACACGTTTATTCCCCTGTGGCCCCCACTTGATCCAGGGCAGGCGTAGACCCTCTTCCGGTCCTTCAAGGCGTCCTGGCTGGGTCATTGCCCCTGGCATCCCTGACACTACGCTACATTGGGCAACACTTGACTTGTTACTTTTTATACATTACACTATATTTTTGCTAGAGAGAAGTCGCCAGTGGATCTACTTCATGACTGTTTCATCAATCAGACATAGTAACAATAATCACATGACTACATTTCACCAATCAGACTTAGCAACAATAATCACATGACTCAGTTTCACCAATCAGACGTAGCCATGTAGTCACATGACCACACACAAACTTCCTGCATCATGCAGCCTGTGAGAGACTTTTTAGTCATGCTGGGCTCCTGTTCATGGCTAAACAGTGACAGCTTCACTGCAAGAACCTTGAGAGCCAACTCCTGCTGAAGCTTAACCATCACTTCAGTGAGTGAAGAACAAGCACATTTTAACCAAACATGCACAGACAGTCATGGTAAAGTAAGACTTCTTGTATGTGCACAAGCTGCCTTGTTCTAATGTTATTTTCTATCAGCTGTGCTATTTGGAGAGCAAATGTGTGATGATGCCAGTCCACTACAGACTCCCTCTTCCCACATGGGAGTCTGCTGAACCCACACCATCGATAGTTATGACCGAGATGAGATGAGATGACAATTCACTGATGAGGCCAGAGGATGGTGGAAAAAGTGCTCAAGTGCTTTAATTAAAAACCAGTCAAAACAAAAGTAAAATCAACAAAAGTGTCAATGGTACAGTGTTCTAAAAAACAGTACATATACAAATCCATAAAAATCATTGTGAAAAGTAAGGATAAAAAAATCAATAAATAAATCCGTAAAAAATCTGAGGTTAAAATGCAGACTAACTCCTCCTGATCTCAGCCCACCTCCTTCTCATTCTCCTGGCTCACCCATTGCTCGCATAGCCGGTGGAAACTCAGCAGCCACAAGCTCCTTTCGGCCAACCTCCGTCTTGGCTCTTTTCTCCTTTTCTTTGATTCCCCCTTCTTTTTTTGGGGCTGACCCGTATATATACACTCCCGTCTCCGTGGGCCTTAATCACATGCCGCAGGAAGCCAGTGAAGCAATTGAGAACGTTTGCACCCGTAGTGCAGATGCAACTCGCTCCAACTACTTCATCAACTCCCCGCAGTCATGTAATTGCATCCAAGGAGAGTGACACGGCTTTATGGATTTGAAACTGGCCTTTTTTTTTTTTTTTGAAGCCCACTATACCACAAAGTGAATATAAAGTATTATATTGTCAGTGTACAGTATATGTTGTCACTGTCAGTAGTTTGCACTGTTCAAACATACAGGTTACCTGCTGTAGGTGTTGGCTTCAAAAGCTTTGTTGTGAAAAACTGAGATTTGGAACTTTGTGTTATTTGTGTATCTTTATTTTGTAAAGATGTTATTTATTTTACTCATTTTTATTTTATTATGTGGAAATAGCAGAATTTGCACATTACTTTATATTTTTGTCTGCCTTATTACAACATTTCTAAAAAATAAATAATTTATTATGTTCAAACAGTTACTGAGTACTTGAGTAGTCTTTTCACCAAATACTATTTTACTCTTACTTGAGTAATTTTTTGGATGACTACTTTTTACTTCTACTTGAGTAATATTATTTTGAAGTAACGCTTACTCTTACTTGAGTATAATTTTGGCTACCCACCTCTTGCGGTACCAAATACATTTTCTGAGCGTATTCCAAGAAGCTAATAAACTGGATATGAAGGGCATGACGACACTTAAAAGAGCCCCCGAAAAGCTTATTTTTCAGACGGAAGTTTTATGCTTCTTGAGTGGTTTAAACTGTTTGGGTGAAATAGGCATACAGTAATCCCTCCTTGATCGCTGGGTTATGCTCCAGAACCACCAGCGATAGGTGAAAATCCACGAAGTAGAAACCATATGTTTGTATGGTTATTTTTATATATTTTAAACCCTTATAAACTCTCCCACACTGTTTATAAATATTCCCCGCACAGTTATACAGCATAAACCCTTTATAATCTCTTAGTTATTAGGTAAGATTCGTTGAAATTATGTATGTAAACACACTGTTTATATACTAGTCACAACTATACGTATCTTATATCACTGAGGAGTTTTATTTAATATGTAATACAGTTTTAAACATATTGTAATTGATTAGGTAATATAAAAATACAAAGTGAAAAACCTATAAAGTAAATGCTGTACATAAAACCAAAATGTTATTTTAAAGATACTGTGGAGCGTCTCTGATATCACAGATGTTACAACCATTACGATAGACAGGCCACCAGCAAAAAATACCTACAATGCAAGAAAAATTGTATAAAAATGTGTGTACAGTTACAATAAACGTACATACATGTACTAAGTAGTAGAAAATTAGTTATGGGTACTTACCAACAATGACACGACGACTTGTCCGATAACGATGACATTTACTGCACTGTCACAGCTGTTCTAAAGGAGCCTCTTCAGGCGAATGTGTGGCACCGCCGCCGTCATCGGACTTTCTTCTTCCACTGAAGGCATACTAGGCAGTGTTTTGTGGGTGAGGAACATCGTGATGGGCAGTTGCTGGCACTGCTTTTTCATTTGTGTAAAGAGGTTCCTGTACACTTCCGTGGCGCTGTCAATAGCATTTTTAAATTGCAAAGAACAAATCATTTGCGGGTCTCATTCTTCGACTGATGTCTGTAGATCTTTTGCCATTCGTAGATGCTTGAGAGTTATGCCGGGGTCGTCTTCTTCCTGGGCTGGGTCTTCTTCTTCTTCACTCGCTGACTTGGTCATCTCGGCCAAATCTTCTTCGCTCAGTGGCTCAGAGTGTGCATCGAGCAGCTCGTTGATGTCATCACAGGTCATGTCGTTGAATCCTTCTCCTCCTAGCAGTTTTGCCAGCCTGACTGTCTTGTCAACTGCCGAGTGCTGAATTTCTTCTGCAGAAGAGTCCTTGTCGTGCACAATTTCTGGCCACAATTTCTTCCAGCAGGCATTAACCGTTCCTTTCTTTATATCGTTAAGGGCCTTCTGCACATTCACCATACACGATGTGATCACGTACTTACGCCAGTACTCGTTCAGGGAAAAGTCATCGTCCGTGTCCATTGCCTCGACCATGTGTTGCAGGCTGTTCTTGGTGTAAAATGCCTTGAAAGCCCGGATAACTCCTTGATCCATTGGCTGAATCAGTGACGTCGTATTCGGCGGCAAGAACTCTATTTTTACACCTATTTACACCTATTTTTACACTTTACACCAAGGGATGACCTCCAGCATTGTCCAGAGGTAAAAGAACTTTGAACTCCAGCCCATTCTATGCCAGGTAGATCTTTACCTCCAGGATGAAACATTGGTGAAACCAATCCGACGTTAGGCGCTTAGTAATCCAGGCCTTCGGGTTGTGCATCCAGTACACAGGCAGCAGGTTTTTATTCTTATTTTTCAGGGCCCGGGGGTTTTTGGACTTATAAACGAGCCCAGGCTTTATCATAATAATTGTGATGTGGTGATGCGATCTTTGTGAGCCTTAAACCCCGGGGCTATTGCCTCCTCCTTCATGATAAAAGTACGAGACGGCATCCACTTCCAAAAATAGGGCTGTCTTATCCATATTAAACACGGTTTCAGGCCGATATCCGCTTTCCTCAATGATCGCCTTGAACATGTCCGCGACATATTTCTCGGCTGCGGCTTTGTCTGCAGAGGCAGCCTCTCCTTGCAGGTTCACACTGGCCAAGTTGAACTTTTTTTTTAATTTTTCAAACGAGCCCTTGCTGGCAGTAAATTCACAGCACTCTCTGGGGGATTCAGCAGAAGTTCCAGGTTGAGGATCATCATCTAGAGCATCTCCGGCATCCGCAAACCTATCATGAAGTTGCTTGGCCTTTTCTCGGATGATATTGGTGTCCACGGGAATGTTTTTCTTCTGGCAGTCTTTGATCCAAATCCCTAAAGCAGATTCCATCCGGACTACTGCCTTATTACGTCCACTTACAATTGCTTCGCCTGGTTAAAGGACACTGTGGCCATAGATCGTATGCTCTTTTCATCCTTCTTAATATAACGAACCCTGGACTCATTGATGCCATAGTGGCGTCCTACAGCAGCATAGCTTTTCCCTTGCTTCAACATGTTCAACAATTGTACCTTTTCAGCAATTGTTAACATCTTCCGTTGGCGCTTGGGCACGGCCCCAGAAGCAGTAGCAGCAGCAGATCGTTTTGTAGACATAACGAAGGGCTTGACTACAGTACGCACAAAGAAACGCGTTGATGCTGAATGAGCGAGACGAGATGCCGACTTCACAAAGAAACACGCTGATTAGCTGAATAAGTGAGACGAGATGCCAGCTTTAAGCGCAATCGAATTCTGTGCTCCCCGTCGCAGAGCCAGTCAACACCCAGGAGCTTAACCGCATGCTCTGATTGGGTAGCTTCTCAGCCATCCGCCAATAGTGTCCCTTGTTTGTATTCAAATGGACAAACCAACAGAGGAAGCATATACAGGACACGTACCAGAAATAAAAAGGCCGCAGACATCCACGAAGCAGTGAAAAATGTGTGATATATATTTACATGTGCTTTCATATAAAATCTGTGATAGAATGAAGCCGCGAAAGTCGAAGCGCGATATAGCAAGAGATTACTGTATTGCCATTTAAAGTATTACAGGCTATTTCGAAAAGCATTAATTAAATCGACAAAAGATATGTTTATAAGAATTTTACGGTGATGAGAAGAGCAACAGAGTAAGGCTTCGAGAGTTTCTGCTTATTCTGACCGACATGCTGACAGAATATGGAACTTTGAATCAGAACAGCTTCTTTTATCTATTCATGGTGTACACGACTGGCGAATCGGGCAGAAACAGACCAGTTCTTAACCTCAGTTCATCGGGGATCTGTGCTTTCTGATCCACTAAGAGATAGCCGTAAGGTATTTTTGTAGCATCTTCGAAAGCTTCCAAAAAGAACTTAACACACCCCGGATACATTTGACTGGCCAAGGTAGTAATCTGCAATTTGTCCCTGGGGTTTTTAAAAAGAGTAATATAATTGGCATTAAGATTAATCGTTCGTCTTTTCTTTCCCTGAAAGAATACATTTTGAACCAAGTCAATGATAGATTCCGGTGATGAGTATATTTTGTGAAAGCGTTTTCTATTTCCTGGCTTCCGCTAGCCGATTCCATCACATCATCTGCAATGACCAAATTTATTTTCTCAGGAGGGAGAAGCTCGTCATCGCACAAAGACTTTGAGAGCCTCTCAATAAATTTTAACTGCTGAAATTTAGCCAATAGCTCATCGTACATTTTCTGCCAGCAACTATAAAACCAAATTATATTTTGAAAAGGCTGAGACACAACATGATTCAAATGTTACAGTAATTTTTTTACATAATAGGATTTACCAGAACAGGATGGACCCAAGATAATTTTAGCGAAGGGATGTTGAAGGTATTGTAACAAGACACTATATAAGCACTCGACTCAACACAGATTGGACACTGGAGGCACATATAAAATCAAAAGACTTTTTATTTCTCTTCACCTGTGAGGCACGTCTTCCCCGTAATCCCCACAGGCACAACACTGTCCCAAACAACACACAAACGTAAATCACCACACTCCTCTCTTCTACCACCACTCCTCCACAAGCTTTGTCCTCCTCCTCCCGACTCTGGCCATTGAGTGGTGGTTGCTGGCTCCTTTTATGGCCCATCCGGAAATGCTCCAAGTGCTTGATCACCTGTTTCCGGTTGCACTCCCGAGGTTGGCTGAAGATTCATCCAGTTGGGCTCAGGAGTCCATACAGCACCCCCTGGTGGCCACCACAGAGCCCAACAGGTCTGTGGAGAACTCCACCTCCCATGGAGCCCTGCAGGAGGCACCGCTCCAACCCAGGGGGGCGGCCATCCAGAGTCCAGGGGGAAGTATTGTATTTCCAGGGCTGCTCCACCTGAATATATAATGAAGCCACAATGTGTATCAAAATCTCTTTTAGTATCCATACGGCCTTGTGGTGTAATTTTTTAGGAGAACCCTCTTGTTATACACCACTCTGAATTTCTTCCTGAGTGGTTTGTTTTGTAAAGTGAAGTGTTTTTTATTTCTATGGATCTGATTACCGTGGAGGATCACAGGAATTGTGGGGTAGTGGGGTCCTTTCATTGGATTGGCTGGCCCAGCACTGTAATCTCATCGCCGATAAATTCAAAATAAGAAACATTATACTGTTTGGAGAAAATATATTGCAAGAATACCTCACCGCCTTTGACTAGGCTAGTAGTGAGAAGGAGAGCCTTCTGTCCAAATTTACCCCAAAGAGAATTTAAATGCAATTTTGAAATCTGTCTCTTAGCCGGATTCTGGCGATGTTATCGTGACCCATTTGTACACCTTCCTGCTGATAATATTCTAAAACATACCAGTCACGGGAAGCATCATCCATACACCAGGTAGGATAACCCAATGCCTCCTTCTTGCCTTTCAGATGAAGCTTGATATAGTCCGAGAATAGTTCAGAAGTATGTTCGGGGTAATGCCAAATCTTGTGTACTTTTGAAGCTTTATAACCTTTGTCAATGGCCACCGCTATTTCCACACTACACCAAGTCCTAGTTAAAGCTCGCTCATCCTCTGTGTGACAACAATCCACAGTCTGAGATCCTGTTTCTGCACAGGTGCGACAGAGGGTGAACATTAATTTCATTTCAGGCAGGACTGGAAAATTGAGGCCACGTGGAGGCTGGATGGTGGCTTTAATTAAACCAAAATACTGACTGAGATCCCCAAATTGCTGAAAAATGATGGTGGGATGACTGAATGGGTACATTTTTGTTATATTCACATATGGGTACAAACCAGTGAATCATAATAGTGAATTTGCTCAACCGACCATGTGGTACAATTTTATGCCGTTGGTTATGGCCACGAACAACGAATCCCTCGGATTTATATTGAGGGAAATCGCAGTGTTTTGAGAAAGTTTGTAGCCTGAGGTTGTGTTTTTTCATTGTCTCCAAATCTTGCTCCCAGATCATACGCACATCAACATCAAATTTGGTCTGGAGTATTTCCAATTTTCACATAAACTGCACAAGTTAGGCCATTTAAAAGAGACATTTGCTGTGGCCTTGCAGAATTAGTTCAACACAAGACTTTTGCCACGCACTCACACGATTAGTTGGCTTTTGTGTCGATTCTAGAGGATGGCTGGAACCTTCGGAAGAATAATCACTCTTCGGAAGTGTTGAGGTTTCTGTTAAAAATTATATATTCAACTCACAATGCCATATTTTTATACAGCCGAACCCTTAGGTGAAAGTAGTATTTACAGGACTCTTTATCTTTGTTGTCTGAGACAGGATTTTTAGTCTCAAAAAGACAATATGTGGTAGAGATTAGATCTTCCCGCTGTGTAGAAGTTAGATGTAAAGAAGAATACAGATTGGCGTCCGATTCTTCTACAATTAAAATGTAAAGTAATAAGTTAGCACATACTTGCAAAGAAATTTCCATTAAAAATGTTATAAGTCTGAACGTGCTTATAAACAACATTTCAATTGACTTACTTTTTGAGCCGCAACGGGCCAGAAACTGCAACCTTCTGAAATAAGAAAAAAACTTAATTTAAAAAAATCTGAATGTTACAAATAATTGCATTTTTCAATTAAAAATCAGAAAACCCACCTCCGGGTGAGATGTGGCTTTGGAGATTGCTCGTCGCTGGAACTGATCTGATCTGAAAACGGATTTATAAAACAATCATTTCAACAGTTTGAAGAGAGACAATCGTTGATAACACATATTTCGTTACTCTACACTTACCAGCAACCACAAAAGTATTTTTTCCCTTGTTTTCCATTGTGGAAGAAAAAAGCTAAATTGCCTACCTTTTGAAAAGATCAGAGAGGCACTTGTATGTTGACAAAAGTTAATGTGTCGATATCCCATTAAAGCAGAGCTCTTTATGCAGCCTGTCTTGATGTCCCAGCCTTTGGAAGGCGGAGTGACACACCCCTGCACGTTTGGTAGAAATCTCATAGGTGAAAAGTTGCTGAAGTCCCTCCTCTACAGGGCGGTGACCACTTTGTAGCGGCAAAGAATCCTCATTCAGGCAATACCATGTGTAAGCGTTACATCTAAGCAATAGGAAAAAGCTCCAATAATGTTTCATTTGTTTTACCAAGAGATTGTTGTGCTAACCACAGATGTTTTATGTATGAATCAATTTCTTAGATTGCTACATGTATTTTAAGAACTTTTCTTACAATCTTTTAAAGTTGATTGTGTATTTTGGTATATAAGATTCATTAGTAGGAAATAGTTCATCTAATAACTTTTTTTTCAGATCAGCAATTAAATGTAAATAGTCTTTTTGACATTTACCCTGTTATGCATCTAAAAATCATTATCATGATTAACCACCAATCCACCATTGTTTTAAAAAAGGATGTTGGGGCTTTTCTTAAATTAAAAGATACACGTAGACAGGATAAACACATATTTCAATACGCCTCTATCATTTTCTTAATTTTAAAGAAATATGTGTTTACAAACAAGTACACATTTCAATACAACTCTAATATTTTCTTAATTTTAGAAAGATACAGATACTTTCTTAATTTAATCAAACTAGTGAGCCGGACCTTATGAGATTTATTTCTTCCGAGTTTTGGCTAGCTTTAATGTTTAATTGTATGATTATAATTTGCTTGAGATACGTAATACCACCCCAGCTCTAGTTAAACAGACCATACTTTGTCTGGAAATTAGCGCTACACTATCTGATCCTTCAGACTTCGTGCCAAAGGATCCATTCATATACTCCTGAGTGTTACAAATAGCTTTAAAGAGAAATGTTTTTAAAAAACACACTTATAACACATTTTCTTGATTTTAGTAAGAGACAGACAATTCCTTGGGTTGATTCTTAATTTAATCAAATTAGTCAACAGGGATGGCATGGTGGTGCAGTGGTAGTGCTGCTGCCTTGCAGTTAGGAGACCTGGGTTTGCTTCCCGGGTCCTCCCTGCATGGAGTTTGCATGTTCTCCCCGTGTCTGTGTGGGTTTCCTCCAGGCGCTCCGGTTTCCTCCCACAGTCCAAAGACATGCCGGTTAGGCGGATTGGCGATTCTAAATTGGCCCTAGTGTGTGTTTGTGTGTGTCCTGCAGTGGGTTGGCACCTGCCCAGGATTGGTTCCTGCCCTGTGTTGGCTGGGATTGGCTCCAGCAGACCCCCGTGACCCTGTGTTTGGATTCAGCGGGTTGGAAAATGGATGGATGGATAGTCAACAGGGGATTATATTTGTTTTAAATTCTAAAGAGACCCATGCTATCCTTAGAAATGTGTAATTTCTTAATTTTTGAAAGATGCGTATACTTCCTTGTAATATTAATGAGCCTGGACTTATTAGGTTTAAGGGATAACTCTATTCTTTAATGTTTCATAGTATGATTATAATCTGCTTTGATTGATGTCTGGAAAATTAGCACTAAATCCTCCGTGCCTGTTTTAACAGCTGTTTAGTGACTGCAGAATTGGCCAGAGGATCCATTCACACGCTCTTAAATGTTTTAGCATGTGTTACAAAAAGCTTTAAAGAGAAATGTTTTTCAAACACACAAGTAGAATTCATAAACGTGTATTTCTTCACTTTAAAAGATACATGTAGACAAAATAGCAATTGACACTCACGTTTCAAGTTTCACAGCACTTATCCCTTAAACACATGTAGGAAAGCATCCCTTCTATAAGGACTTCAGTGTTAAAATTAAGCCTTTAATTGAGAGGAGACACATTGGTCAACAATAGGAATTGGTTCGTTTAGCTATGGGCTATAGCTCTTTAGAGTAAATGCGGCAATTAATGCTTAAAACAGGGTGGCATGACATGGGAGTTCAAAACAAAATAGATCTAAATAGTTAACTCCTGCTGGTGAATCAAACAGCCACAAGTGTATCTTTAGGTTCGATATAAACCAGGCATGGCTTGCTTCAAAGTAAATCCATACACATCATCCCCAGAGTTTCATGGGCAATTCTAGACTCCATAATATAGCAATAGACACTCGCGTTTCAAGTTTCACAGCACTTATCCCTTAAACGTGTTGGAACGCTCCCCTTCTGTAATCGACTTCACAGTTAAAAATAAGCCTTTAATTGAGAGGAGACATGTTGGTCAACAGGAGGAATGGATTCATTTAGCTCTGTGCTCTAGCGTTTTACAGTAAACGCTTCCATAAATGCTTAAAACAGGACGGCATGTGACGGAAGTGCAAAACAAAGTAGCCCTAAATAGTCACCTATTGCTGGTGAATCAGAACAGCCACAAACGTATATTTAGGTTCAATTTAATCCAGGCATGTTTCGCTTCAAAGTAAATCTATATGCATCATCCCCGGTGTTTCCTGGGCAATTCTAGACTCTGCAAAATAGCAATAGACAGTCTTGTTTTGTCTCACAGCACTTATCGCTTAAACACTTCTAGGAACTTTCCGCTTCTGTAATTGACTTCACAGTTAAAACTAAGCCTTTAATTGAGAGTAAACATGTTGGTTAACAGAAGTAATGGGTTTGGTTATCTCTGGGTTCTAGCTGTTTAGAGTAAACATGGTCATTAATGCTTAAAACAGGATGGCATGTAACAGGAGTGCAAAACAAAATAGCCCTAAATAGTCTCTTCCTGCTAGTGAATCGAAAAGCCACAAACATGTCTTTGGGTTTGATTTAAAGCAGGCATGAATAACTTCAAAATAAAACCAAACGTGTCATCCCCGGTGTTTCGTTTGAACTGTGAATTAATTTACAGAAGTTGAGCATTCCTAGACGTTTTTAAGGGATAACTGCTGTGAGACTTGAAACATGTGTCTCAATTGTTATTAAACAGAGGCTGGAAGTGCCCATGAAACACAGGTGATGATGAGTTTGGCTTTATTTTGAAGCTAGTCATCCCTGCATTAAAGCGAACCTAATGATATGTGTCTGGCTGTTTTGTTGCACTGGCAGGAGAAGACCATTTAGGGCTGTGTGGCTTTGGGCTCTTTTCACATGCTGTCTTGTTTAACAGTTAATGGCCACTTTTACTCTAAACAGCTTGAACCCACAGGTAAATGAACCCTTTCCTGGTGTTCACCAATGCATCTCTTCTCAATTAAGTGCTTAGTTTGAATTGTGAAATCGATTACGGAAGCTGAGTATTCTGTAAGTTTTTACGGGATCACTGCAGTGAGAGTTGAAACACGCGTCTTGTTATTCTACAGAGGCTGGAAGCCCTGAAAGTGACAAGTAGTGTTACAGATAGTTAATCACTTAGAAACTGATCTACACAGTAAAGTTATGCTAGAAAACTAATTTTAAAATGCAATACAAGTGGTTTCAATACCTTCAGGGTAAGTAACTTTGTGTAACACTCTGCTTCAGTTTTATGAATGTGTTTCAATGGGAAAATAAATTGAATGTGAGATGTTGAAGTGTAGCTTGAGTAACACTTGGGAAATCATTCAAACAGTTTATTTGCAGTAGGGAGCTACATTTTAATTTGAGGGGCCTCTGAGTTATATGTGAATGAAACTCGAATGCAGCACAAATGCGTTACAAAAGGTGAAAGACTCTGAAAGTGAAAAGAAGTGTTACAGCTAGTTCATAACTTAGAAACTAATCTATACAGTAAAATTATGTTAGGAAACTACTTTTAACATATAATACAAGTGGTTTCAACACATAGAAGGTAAGGAACTTTGTGTAATACTCTGTTTCAATGTTGCACAATGTGTTTCAAAGGGGAAAACAACTGAATGTTAGATGTTGAGGTGTAGGGAGAGTAACATTTGGGAAATCATCCAAACAGTATATTCCCATTAGGAATGTATGTTTAATATAACGTAGCACTGTTTTCACATTAGTAATTTGACAGGGCACTGAGTTATAAGTGAATGTAACTTGAATGCAGAACAGTTCGTTACAAGAGCTGAAAAGCACTGAAAGTAACAAGAAGTCTTATAGCTAGTTTATCACTTAGAAACTTATCTACAGTCACAAATAAACACATCAGACATCATGAAGGTTTGGGACAGCCTCCTGTATAATGTATCCTGGCTGCAAATGTAGCAATTTTTAAAGAGTTGTTGACATGACTGAGTCCAAAACAGAACTGATCACATATAGTAAAGATGGTGGATTTAAAGGCCCGTTCTAGAAGTGATGTCATCTTTAGGGCCGGAACCAGAAGTGATGTCCTTGAGACCAGAAGATACGTCATCTTTGGGGCCAGATCCAGAAGTGACAGTATCTCTGGGGCGGACCGGAAGTGATGTCATCGAGGGTGCCGGAACCTGCGGAATTTCCTGGGAATGGTCTGCAAGTAACTGAGAAAGACAGTCAGTAGACTCTGCTATACCCCTACTCAGCTGCCTCCTACTCACACGTGTCTGACACTTCACAGTAAAGTTCTGTCATAAAACTACCATTCATATATTCTACAAGGATTTTAAACTTCAGTGAAACCAACCAACTTTGTTTAACACTCTACAAATTAGGACAATGCATTTCAATGGTAAAAACAACTGTAACACTAGCTGTAACACTATTTGTCAGTTTCAGTGCTTTTCAGATGTTATGATGCTCTTGTTTACATTCAATTCACATTCACTTATACCTCAACTCCCTGTAAACTGATTTCAAAACAGTTCTACATGAGATAAATTGTAGATCTCTAATTGAATTGACTGTTTAGAT
>NW_024379543.1:0-5709 GCF_016835505.1 Polypterus senegalus
AATTGTACTTCGTTCAAGTTTACGTATTGCTCAAAATAAAACAGTAAAGATCAACATTTTGTAATTTCAAACCCTAATTTGTTCATAATGCTGATGTAATGGACCTTGTAGTTATGTCTTCATTTTTGGTATAATGTTAATTTATTAACAGTATTTCATTTAACATCTCCCTGTGTTTTTTCACTGTGCCATGGCTGTTACCATAATGTGTTGTCCTCGCTGTACGTGATGCCATCTACAATTCTGATTCCATTGTGAGTTTCATGATTGTTTTGAACATTTTCGGATCTCTAGCTGAAATTTTAAATTTTTGACCTCATGTTGGGGATTTTAATACTCAAGAATCAACTTAAAAATCAAATATTGTTTAGGCTTCATTTAGATGTGATGTTTCTTTACCATCTTTTTCTGGGCCTTTTTCTGATTGAGAATTGGCTGTGATTGGTGGGTTAAATGTTTTTTCCCCAAAAGGGGTTTACTAAAGCTGCGGGGTTACGTCACCTGTGATGTCATCAATGCTGGTAAAAAGATCACCCTAAAATACTCACCAGTACAGCTTACTGAACTTTAATTACTAGTAATTTGTAACAAAGCTCTGCCCCTTGACTACGACTTTTGGTTTACGATTTGACTTTCATGTTTCTGTCTTGATGACTTTGGTTTTTCACCTTTGCTTTGTCCTTTTGACTCTTCTTTTTTATCTTTTTTTAATTATTTAAACTGATTACCCTTTCACAGTCAGTTCCATTACAAGACCAGTTAGAAAATTCTGCAAAAGACAAAAGAGTGAACATCCTCTTCATCAGTTAATTCTGAGTTTAACAAACTGGATGATCAATGCAGGGGCAGGAAAATAAAATCAATGGCTCAGTCTTGTCAAATAGCCGGGAGATTCTTCACCTTTTCTGCTTTCTTAAGGTAATACAGTCAGCTTTAAATCAGTGTTGCTTGGTTTTCGATCTTCATGCTTCTTATAAGATCAAAGTAGCCTTTATTTCTCTCCTGTTTGGATGATAAGCTCTTAGACGGCGTCATATTCAGTTGGGGTACAAATCACCTCTGAGTGGAGAAACAGCCCTACAGCCTGATGCGCCACCACGTACTTCACAGCTGTAATGGTGTTGTGCGGTGAAGAGCAGGTCTGGTGTCTAGTGATGTGATGCTTAGAACTGAGGACAAGGCGTCAATCTTTGTTTCATCAGACCAGAGAATTTGTCTTCTCACAGTTTGAGAGTCCTTTGGGTGCTTTGTCAAACTCTAAGGGCCTTTCATGTGTCTTTTTACGAGAAGAGGCTTTTACTTAGTCACTCTGACATAAGCCCAGATCAGCAAGTGTGACATGGACATGTTGTTCTTCTGGAAGTTTCTCTCCATCTGCCCAGTTCTCTTGAATCAGGCAGATGACCATCAGCTTTTGGCCCCTCTCTTAACCAGGCCATTGTCCACAATTGCTCAGTTTGACTCTCAGCTCTAGGAAGGAGTCCTGGTTGTTCCAAACTTTTGCCCTTTAGAATGCACTATAGTGGTATTGCCATGTAAATGAGTTAGGCCGTTTCACGGTTTGTAAATACGGCAGAGAATGCACACAGCTTAGTAAAACAGGAACACAAGATGACTGGATATGCAATGTCTTTGTCTGTTCTAATTCTCCACCTTCTCAGAGGCGCTACAGTACAGGCTGACTGGTGAATCAAATATCTCAGGTGAGCTTCCATGATTGAGCCCCATACAGAACTGTCACCCATAATACTACATACTGTACTCTCCTCTTTTGATGGAAAGCAACTGTGAAATCAGCCAGTAATCAAGGGCATCTTAACACAAGATGGCTCCTCTTGGCTATAACCACCAGTGTATCAGCTTCAGTCCACTCTGGAACCTCTAACCGTATAATCCAAACCTCTCTGTACTCCATATTCTTGATGCCCTACATCTCCACCATAGATGGAGTTTAACAGCAAAAAGAAAGTAACAAAAGTGACGGACTCAAGAACTGACACAGGAAACAAGGCATGAGTTTGAAAACGACTGAGAAAAGACAGAATATATGTGACTGGTGTAACACATTTAAGAATGGAATATGGACTGATAAAGCTGGGACCACATATGCCGGATGGAACTCTCAACAGATATTTTGAAGCCATGAGCCAGACATTCTATCCAATCTGAATATTGGGAGGAGATCTTCTTGTATTATCATATTTTTTTATCAGAGGTTCCCACCGTGACTTTGAGTTCTATTTTGCCCAAAGTATGGGAGAATGGAAGGGCCTCACAATTCTGACAGACAAGGACTCAAGGTATCACACCAAATTATTGGTGATTTAAAACTACATTGACTCTCAAATGGTGATAAAATCAGGAGGAGTTAAAATAAGATGTTTCTAGAAAATTCTAAAGAGGAATCACCCCCTTCCCAAGTTAGGCTGAAAAAAAGCTTAAAGAAACTCCCCCTAATTAAATTCAACTCTTTCTGAAAAATCCAAAACCCCGGGTGATGACGGGAAGGTGACTTTAACTTGGACCCGTCTTGTTAAAAAACCCTTCTAGAAAAAAACTTAATTGGGGACCCCAAAGAAAAAAAAACAAAAAGGGCATTGTGAAATTTTAAAGGTCATGTGAAATAAAAACTTCAACCTTTTCTGTAAAAAAAAGGGGGAAAAAGAAGAATAAAATAAAACGCTCTTTGAAAGAAATTTCCCAAAAAAAAATAAATGCCCTTGAGACTGGAAGATCATTTAATGAAATCCCCCTTTAAATTCCCCCAAAGGTCTTTTGGCAGGGGGGGCAAAAAATTTTTAAAAATGACCAAGTGCCAAAACCCCACAGAAATTTTTAATTTACCCTAAATTCAGCCAAAAATATTTTGTATAAATTGAAAATTTTAAAAAAATACCCAGGGTGCCCCCAAAAAGGGGTGATGGGACTCCACCCACGGAAACTCTACAAATCGAATTCCGGAACAAATGACTCAGGTTTCCCGGAGGTGGGAAATGGACACAATGGTGAAAGGGCTCCCCGAAATATTCAACAATTTTTATGACTGTTGCTCCCAAAAATGTTGAAGGGGGGACTAATGGGGTTTTTGGGGTTTTTAAAATCTTAAAATCAGGGTTGGTCAGTCTGGAAATGCATCTTCTTTCAACCATCAACAAGGTGATAAGGAAAATAAAAAATGAAACTTACTAAAAACAAGGAACCCCCTTTTGGGCTCCTTAAAGTCACTTTGCAGATTTCAGGAGGAAATTCCTTTGGAAAAAAATTAAAAAATTTTTGGGGTTTTCCTTTAGAATGTCTCCATTCTTCAAAAACCAATTTAATCAAACTTCCCCATTCCCCTCCCCATCAAAGTTCTGCTCAGAAGCGGGTTTTGTCTTCAAAAATAAGCACATGGATTTCTTTTTCCTATCAAAAGTGGGAATAACCGTCCCTGACACAAAAACATTGACCCCCATGAAATGGTGAGGGGGTCTCAAAATCGGCAGACCCGAATCAAGTCTTTGAAATTTTCAAACACCTGCTGGGCTTCCCCATTTTCAAAGAAAATTTTTGGTTTCTTCTCTTGTGAAAAATTTCAGTAATAGGGCGCCAGCAAAGAAAAAGTCTTTAAAAAAACAAACCTAACTAAACAAAACCTTTTTCTGTTTCAATAAAGAATGGCTGATGTGATAACCAACAACAGTACTGGTCGGGTGAGGTTACATTTCAAAAAATTGGGAAAAATAATTTATTTTCACAAAGGCTGAAAAGCCCCCTTTTACGAGCTAGAGATATGGAATCTTTAAAAGACTGAGATATCACTGATATAAATCAACTGAATGACCAAAAAGATCCCCCAAAGATATCATAAAAAAAAGATGGAAATATGAAAGCGCATGAGCCAAACCATATGGCGGACTAAATATATATAGCGGCCTGAGGGGTGTTGAGCGGAATTCCACGCCGTTTTGGGTCGGGAAAAGGAATCGGGGGGCTATTTTCTTTTGTAATTTTATTAATTTCCCGAAAATAAATAAAAAGGGAAGTGACTCATTTTTAAACTCTTGAAAAAAAATAATCCAACCCCCATCAGGAGACAGATGGTAAAAAAAATTTTTGGATTTTTCAATATAAGCCTTGATATGGGCTCAAAACAGGACAGGAGAAAAAGGGCCCCTTAGGCAGGAGGTTTGGGTAACTCAGTATCATTGGGTGGGTTGGGATCTCAGGGACCCTTGTTTGGAATTAAATTAAGTAGATCTCAAGGGGGTGTCTTGGGAAATCTGAAAAATGGGTCAATCACAAACTAAATCAAAAAAACATGGACTCCATGAGTAGGGCTCTGAAAATGAGTGTGTTTTAAACCCAAGGAACAAGATAATTGAGACCCCAAAGGCACAGTGGGGGTGCGTAAAGACTCTGATTTCAAACCCCGAGGTTGTGTTTTTAATCCACTGCTGAAAGTGGACCCCGGGCAAATCCCTCACCCGAACAAAGCTCCAATGGGGGAAAACCGAAGAAAACGTAACCACGTTCCCCGGTTTGAAATTGCTTTGGATCTAAAATTAAAAGTAAGGTAATGGGTCCTGACGTTAATCTGACAACATTCAGTGGGAGGTTGAAATTTATAAAATTTCCGCACCTAATTGAAAAAAAACTACAGGGTAGGAGGGCATTTTGGTTTTAAAATATCCAGATCAAAATTTTCAAAACCAAATAGTTGAATACTGTCCTTTGGGGCGACTTTTCTTTTGAATGACAGTTAAAATTTTTTTAATTTCCTATTTTTTGGTGTTTTAACCCAAAAGTATTTTACTTGTTTTTTTTTTTAAAGTCTGAAAAGTTTTTACCTGCAAACCCCAACAGCCCCTAAATCTGCTAGTAAATAAACATAAAAATAATAAAATTTTATGGAATTGAATTCAATTGCATCTCACCCCCAAAAGAAAACCCTTTTTGTTGATATCTACATTGCACTTACCACATTACTCTCACCTTGGAAAACCCGGGAAAAATTGCTGTCCCTCTCATCATCGTGGGGACAATGGAGCCACAACACCCCCGTGATGTTGAGATATAAACAAAAAAAAAAGAAGACCAAAATGGGGGGCTGGAAGGCTTTAGATGTTTTTAAAGGAAAAAACTGAACTAATAGGCGGGGGGACACAAGGGAAAAATAAAAAATCAAAAAAGAGACAAAGACATTCAATGTAGATTAAGGTGGAAAAGGGGAAAAAAAAAAAAAAGAACATTAACTAAAATGAAAAAAGATGTCAATGTAGGAAAAAAATCCAAAAATATGGAAGGATCTTAGCAGTGCTCTCTGGATTGTCAGAGTCCCTCACTCTTTTTAGTCTGCTCAAACTGCTGATCAGTAAGAACATACCTTAAAACTCCAAAAAGCCTTAAAAGGGAAAATCTTGAAAACCTCTCTGTGCTGTGGAATGGCGACTTTGTCCCCTTTACATTGACTCGGAAAGTGAAATCAAAAGAAAGGGAAAGTGTCGGGGGGCCCATGTTTGGAAAGGGTGCAAATAAAGAGATGGGGGTTGAACTTTGTTCCTTTCCTTTTTGTACTCCCAAAAAAATACACATCCCCAAAATGTAATCCATTAAGCCATCTAAAAAATAGAAAGGAAAAAAAAAAAAAAATATTTTAAAAGGAAAAAAAAAACCAAAAAAACAAAAAAAAAAAAAAAATTTTTTCCTTTTTCAAAATTTAGGGGGGTT
>NW_024379544.1:0-7957 GCF_016835505.1 Polypterus senegalus
CCAGATGACTCCACATTTCAGGGCAGTGCGGTCGTTACCTCCAAAAATTTAGTTCATTTTCTTTACAAAGTGTTTAAAGATAGTGTTCTATGAACAGCTTTCATTTCTGGGATGGAAATGGCAAGCAAAACTCATGTTGAATTCGTGTAATATTGGTTGTTCTGACAGTGATGCTGAAAAACGCGGTGTTTTATCGTCCATGGCTCCATGGTTCAACTAAAAAGGAAATAAAAATCTAGATTTTATGGAACCTTATGTTCCTGTGGATATTGTCACAACTCAGGTGGTGGTGTTCTAGCCATTTCAAAGGCGCCGTTTTCTGCCTAAATGGTCATGAAGGCCCAGAAACTACAAAATCAAGACTTTTCTATGGCCATACCCAGTCATCTGACCTAAATGTGGGAGCAGATAAAAGGAGGGTCCTTCCCTCAACCTGTACAAAAGAAGGAGTAAACCACAAATGGGGAAATTTTTCTTCCACCGCGTCATCTGAAACCTTAAGAATAGGGGATGAGATAAGGAGGGTCACAAATGTTAAATCAAAGGGAGCTGAAGAGATTGAATATGTAATGAGGAAATTTTATTTTTCCTTTTGAAACTTTACTTTAATGGAAAAAGATAAAGAGGTTAAAAAAATTAAAAAATTGGCAGTCTTTTTTTTGCTTTTACTTGAAAAAAAGGGTTTGCCAATATTAGCTAAAGGGCGTTAAAAAGATGTGGTGCTGTAAAAAGTATTTTCCTCCTTCCTATTTTCTCTTATTCATAACACTTGATTATTTTTGATCCCCAATACATTTAGTGTTATACAAAGGACAGCCTGAGTAAATACAACACAGTTTATAAATGACCATTAGATTTATTTTTAAAGGAAAAATAGTTCATCAACACCTATTTTACCAATGTCATAAAGTAATTCCCCTCGTAGTCAATCAATCAACCATTGAACCCAATTGAAATGATAATGGACTAAATAAGACTAAGACACATCCAAGTTTGATGGCTGCTAGTCCTGTTGAATCTCAACATCCCTTCAATGGAGGGACGGAGGCCGGAGACTGGTGAAGAGTCTGAGTGTCTGGCCTTGAAAGTCCTGATAAAACCAAGATCCAGGCCCGTAGTGACCTCTTGGGCACACACTATCAGCAGTATGTCTGTCTGAGGAGAGAGGTGACCTCGTCAGAGGTTTACTGACCTCGCAGTGACATTCACGTCTCTGTGACTCTTCCTATGAAGTCAGTAGACTGATTGGGAGAGAATGGGGGTCATGAGTCCTGGAAAGGGTGTGGTGCCCCATTATCTCTGCAAAAGGACAATGGTCCAAGTCTGGTTGCTTTCTTCTTGCTATATGGTTACGAGACATGGGCTATCCAGTAACCTGAGGCGAAGACTGGACTTATTCAGTACTGTATCTCTTTGGTGAATCCTTGGGTACTGCTGGTTTGATTTTGTGTCGAATGAGTAGTTGCTCATGGAGTCCCTAATTAGGGACATTACCTACATTGTGAGGAGCATCAGTTATGACACTACGGCCTGTGCACGATTCCCAGAGGGGATCCGACTTGCCAGGGACCAGGCCAAGGGACACCCACGTAACACCTGGCTGCGGAAGATGAGCGTTATTTGCATAGGGTGGGACTGGACCACGTGTTTGTCGGGGGCTTGCCATCCAGGATCCTGAGCTGTTTCATTGTGTGTGGTGCATACTCCTGACCTGACCTGTCCTGTCCTTTAACAGGACCTGTCCAGTAATGTGAATTGGCTAAGAGGTATCCACAAGCAGCACACTTGCCTTGATTAAGAAAAATCCAGACAACATGAGAAAGAAACAAAGCAATCTCAAAACTCTGGGACTCCAGTGAACCACCATGAGAGCCATCATCCCAAATTGACCAAACTTGAAACATGCGATATATACTCGTCTGGGCAATCACAGAAGAACCCAGGCAAGCATTAAAGGAAGTGCAGGCCTTGCTCAGCTCTGTTATGTCAGGAGTTCGTGATGCCACCATTAGATAGATAGATAGATAGATAGATGAAAGCATGAAAGGTATTGAGCAAAATGGGAAACCATGGGGGGTTGTGGCTGGAACTGCTAAACAAAACAGAAAGGCAAGTCTGACATTTGCCTTTAGCACTTACCTGATTGCCCCAAAACCTTTGAGATTTTCTATACACTGGAGCTTTTTTGGGAAAACAGGGTTCTTCTTACATCTAGGATAATTCACAATAAGAACATTATGCTCACAGCCAAACACGGCAGTGGTATGTGATCTTGTGACTGACATGTAATAACTGAAGAAGCATGAATTCCAGAAAGCACTGGAGGGGAATTTCAGTCATCAGTTGGTGATCTGAAGCTCAAGTGGGTTATATGCAGCAGAACAATGATCGAAGCACAAGAGCAAGGCCAACTTTGAATGCTGAAACCAAAACAAAATTAAGATTTTGGAGAGGCCTAGGGCAAAGTCCCGACTTGAACTCCATTGAGATGTTGCGGTAGGACCTTAAATAGGCAGTTCAGAATCAGAAACCCTTCAATGTGACTAAATTAAAACCATTCTGTACAGAAGGAGGCCAAAAATTTCTCACAGCGATGCCAAAGAGTGACCTCCTGTTACTGGCGCTTGATCGTAGTTATACCTGCTAAAGGTAGCACCCAAGTTTTAAGTTTAGGGATGACTACTGTTTCACATGGGTGATATTTATTAGGTGTTGGTGAACATTTTCTTTCAGTAAATCAAACGATCATTTAAAATGGTGTATGGACTTTTTTTTATACTAAATTTGTTTTGGAAATCAGAAACAATTAAGTGTTATGAATCAGCAAAATGTAAAAAGTATTTGAGCCATCTTGATTTCTTCTAACACTTTGGTTTCGATACACAGAACAACCAACGAGACGGACAGACCATCCAATCTCTCCGATGTCTATTCAGGTTCTGCTTCAGAAAAGCAATGACTATACCAAAATTTGGTAGATGCACAACTAAGAGGCCAAAGACATGTCACAGCATGGGCAGCTCTCCTCTGAGCTCCTTGTTAATCATTATTGTGTTGGTACCTCTGAGACATGGGTTCTCCTTTTCTTTCCTGGATGTATCAAGCAGAGGTTATTTGTTATGGTGAGGATGCAGCTTGACCTCAACACCTTCTAACAACATGGCGGTGACAGGCAGGTGAGGATCTCAAACTCTTCTTATATGGTCTTGCTTTCAGATTTCTACAGTATTCATTTTTTAAGGCAAAGATTGGACCCACCTGGGAACAAGGCAGTGCCAGTGGTGCTCTGAGGCATCACTTAATGCATATTCTAGGGTGGAGGCTAACTGCCCGCTACTTCATTGAGGGACTTGACTGGCGATTTTCAGCTAGGCAGCTTAGTGAGTGAGGAGGTCAGTCACATGGCGCTTCTCCATCTGACATTTCAGCAGCTACAAAAATAAAAAAAATGAAAAGTGAAAACTCACAGGTGGGGCAGGGATTAATATGCTGCTTCAATTGTTACAGGTTTCCTTTTAGCCTCTTTCTGCTATTAATGAAAATGAAAATTACTGGAGGCCGTAGTCTACTAGGGAGCCCAGTAGACTTCCCGGGGCCGTGATGACTGAAAATAATTATAAATTAGCAGCAAAATATTTAATGACTAAATATCAAGCTAAAGCATGGGTGTGAAACTAACTTTTTAAATGTAGACTACTTTTTGAATATTCAAGGCATGGGCCCTGCTCATGATTTGTGGGTAGGGAAGATGGATAGATGGATGGATAGATGTTAGATATGTTTATAACCACTTGGTGATCTCAGGCCCCTTTGAAGTGTAGTTTCATTTATAGATTGTATCCATATATAGTTTAGCCAGATCAGTTTACTCCTGGCATTAAAATGTATCTCCGTGTAGAGATTTGATGGACTCTCATATATGCACAGCAATTTGGGTTTAGTGGTCACCACGCTTATCTGCCCAGCACAGTGCACCACAGCTACTAACCAGTAATTTGAATGGGAAAGGCTGCTTGCAAATGACCTAGCAAGAAACAAATGAAAAGAAGGTGACATGCTACGTACAGTAAAGAAGTTTATGACTCATATTTGACAGCTTCATGAAAGAAGTAGTAGGTTGACTTCAAATGCTTCTCCTGCCACTCCACTCACTTTTAAAATCAGACAGGTGTCATGGCTGGCCACTAGTCCATTAATGGTTACCTGACGCTTACCCAAACCATTGGTTTGTCTTTTCCGCTGACTTGATGGATGTATGTGGAAAGAAAACACATCTGCATTTCCACTCATGTTAAATGTGGCTATCGCTGATGGAAACACTCCTGCACTAAATCCAGAGGATAACAAAGTCGCTTCTGTACTTACAGTCTGTTGTGACTGATTCTGCTTTTTAAAATGATTTTAATTTTTATTTTCAAAAGTACTTTTGCTTAATTAAGGAGTCATCTTAAGTCCAGTGAGTAGAAAGCAGCTTTTGTTGTTATCACAAATACCTATGGTGCAAAATTAGTATTTTGTAATTACTGGTGATTGTTTATCCCTCAGAAATGTCTACTGTGGTATGTAATTTTTAAGAAATTCTGGAACTAGTAAAATAACGCTTTATTTATAAAAGCATACAGCGGTTCTTGCAGTGTCTTGTTAATTTTGTATTATGCTTAAAACAATTGATAGTGTAATAGCCCAGCAGCTCATATTCGTTTTTGTTAAAAATGTACATTCAAAAACAAGCACCAGCAAATGCACAAGAAGGTGAATATAATAGCCTGTTTTCTTCTGTTCTGGTTAACCCTTCTGGAAATTTCTTCTTAGAAAACCAAAGTAAAATTTTGAGGTTTCGACTCTTCCTGGCTAGGTGAGTTTTTTGAAGGGAAATCTGTCTCTTTTATGTGTGTAAATATGCTGAATGGTATTTTGAGTTACAGTTGTTGCAAAAATATTAAACCCTTGACCAGTTGGTGTATAGGGAATTGTAGTCACGTGTACAGAGTAGACTGAAATTCTTGCATTGGTCATTGTACTAAATAACAAATTCTATGCTGACTGTGATATTTATACATATATATGTATGTATATATATATATATGTGTGTATATATATATATATATATGTGTGTGTATATATATTATATATATATATATATATATGATATATATATATATGTATATATATATATGTATATGTATATATATGTATATATATATATGTGTATACAGTAATTCTTCGCTATATCTAGCCGACTTCGGTTCACTCTATCTCAGATTTTAAAAAGCATATCTAAATATATATCATGGATTTTTCAATTTCAAATGAGTCTTTTAATTTAGGTTACATGCCTCAGTTTGTTGCCCAGTTGATTTCATACCAAGGGAGCCTCTATTGGCGGATGGCTTAAAGCTACCCAATCAGAGCATGTATTACATATTAACTAAAACCCTCAATGATATAAGATATGCTTCCCATGCGGTTGTTGATTGTTTGCTTTTCTCGGTCTCTCTCACCCTCTGACATTATCTCTGCCCTGATGGAGGGGTTAGAGCAGAGGGCTGTTTGCACAGAGGATACGGACGCCTCTACAAAATGCCGCTTTATCGCGGTGCTTCGCATACTTAAAAGCACATATTGATTTTTTCATTGTTGCTTTATCTCCTCTCTCTCTCTCTCTTAAATCTCTGCCCTGATGTAGACACTCTTTGAAGAAAAGATATATGGTTTTTAATTATGAGAAAGAACTGTCATCTCTGTCTTGTCATGGAGCACAGTCTAAACTTTTGATTAAAGAGTGTTACTCATGTCTAGAGGGCTCTAATAATGTTAACAGTGTGGGAGAGTTTATAAGGGCTTAAAATACATAAAAATAACCATACAAACATATGGTTTCTACTTCACGATTTTTCACCTATCGCGGTGGGTCTGGAATGCAACCCCGATCGAGGAGGGATTACTATATATATTATATATACAGTGGAGGAAAATTATTTGACCCTCACTGATTTTGTAAGTTTGTCCAATGACAAAGAAATGAAAAGTCTCAGAACAGTATCTTAATGGTGGTTTATTTCAACAGTGGCAGATTGCAATCAAAAGGAAAATCGAAAAAATAACTTTAAATAAAAGATAGAATTGATTTGCATTTCATTGAGGGAAATAAGTTTTTGAACCCTCTAACAAAAGTCTTAATACTTAGTGGAAAACCCTTGTTTGCAAGCACAGAGGTCAAACGTTTCTTGTAATTGATGACCAAGTTTGACATTTTAGGAGGAATGTTGTCCTCCTCTTTGCAGATCATCTCTAAATCCCTAAGGTTTGAGGCTGTCTCTGTGCTACTCTGAGCTTGAGCTCCCTCCATAGGTTTTCTTTGGATTAAGGTCCGGAGACTGACCAGGCCACTCCATGACCTTAATGTGCTTCTTCTTGAGCCACTCCTTTGTTGCCTTTGCTGTATGTTTTGGGTCATTGTCATGTTGGAAAACCCATCCACGACCCATTTTCAGTTTCCTGGCAGAGGGAAGGGATTGTCGATCAGATTTCACATACATGGCTCGCCCATTTTCCGTTAATCGCGATTAGTTGTCCTGTGCCCTTAGCAGAAAAACACCCCCAAAGTAAATGTTTCCATCTCCCATGCTTCGGTGGATGGTGTTTTGAGGTCATAGGCAGCATTTTCTTCCTCCAAACACAGCGAGTGAGTTAATGCCAAAGAGCTCTATTTTGGTCTCATCAGACCACAGCACCTTTCTCCCAGTCACTGTCTGAATCATTCAGGTGTTCATTGGCAAACTTCAGACGGCCTGCACATGTGCCTTCTTGAGCAGGGGGACCTTGAGCCCTGCAGGATTTTAACCATTGCGGTAATGTGTTTCCAATGGTTTCTTGGTGACTGTGGTCCCTGCTAATTTGAGGTCATTAACTAACTCCTCCGTGTAGTTCTAGGATTCTTTTCACCTTTCTCAGAACTATTGACACCCTCACGAGGTGAGATCTTGGTGAGCCAGAGCGAGGGTCATTGATGGTCATTTTGTGCTCCTTCCATTTCGAACAATCACACCAACAGTTGTCACCTTCTCTCCAGCTTCATGCTAATGGTTTGTAGCCCATTCAGCCGGCAGGTCTAATTTGTCTCTGACATCCTTGGACAGCTCTTTGGTCCTTTCCCATGTTGTAGAGTGGATTCGTTGATTGATTGATTCTGTGGACAGGTGTCTTTTATACAGGTGACTAGTTAAGACAGGTGTCCATGAGGTGACTAATTGAGGTAGAAGTGTCTAACCACTCTGTGAGCCAGAACTCTTAATGTTGGTAGGGTTCAAAAACTTATTTCCCTCAATGAATGCAAATCAATTTCTATCTTTTATTTAAAGTTATTTTTTCGATTTGATGTGCAATCTGCCACTGTTGAAATAAACCTACCATTGAAATGATACGTTCTGAGACTTTTACTTTCTTGTATCTGGACAAACTTACAAAATCAGTGAGGGGTCAAATAATTATTTCTCCACTCTAATATATATGCATATATATATGTATATGTATATGATATGTGTATATATATATGTATATGTATATGTATATATGTATATGTATATGTATATATATGTATATATATATATATATATATATGTTATATATATATGCATATATGTATATATATGTATATATATATATATATATATATATATGTATATATATAGTGATATATATATATATATATAGTATATATATATGTATATAGTATGTATAAATATGTATAATGATATATATGTATATAGTACAGTGGTGAAAACATTTGCCTTCCTGATTACTTATTCTTGCATGTTTGTCACAAAAATGTTTTGATCATCAAACAATTTAACCATTAGTCAAAATAACACAAGTAAAACAAAATGCAGTTTTAAATGATGGTTTTTATTATTTAGGAGAAAAATCCAAATAAACCCGGGGAATTGCCCCTGGGTTT
>NW_024379545.1:0-5366 GCF_016835505.1 Polypterus senegalus
TGGCCTTCAGTTCAGGGCTGTCCATGTGAGAAGTGAATCTGAGAAGAGAAGGACAGACACTTAAAGACAGAGAAGAGTTTCCTACAGAGCATGGCCTCTGCCAAAGAAGATGGTGTGGATGAAAGAACGGTGGACATTAAAGAAGAGGACTGTGAGCGGCTCACAGCAGAGGATGTGTGTGAAGCTGGAGGATCACGAAGAAAGAATTTCAGTTTTTAAAGAGGAGGAGGAGTGCAAGGAGGTGACTGCTGCCATTAAAGCTGAGGATTTGAATAATTTCTCCGTTGGCCTTGATATTCAAAAGAATGAAACTGAGGATATTTTCAAGCAAGATGCCTGTGAAGAATTTCCATCCAGTTTACAGCCCTGGTCCACTAATACGAGACGACTGGCTACGCAGGAGAATTCTACAGAGCTGAAATCAGAGTTACCTGAGTCTGAAGAGAAAATCACTGAAGGAAATGGGAGAGAAGAAGAAGAGTCACCTGGGAGTGTTGGAATAAGTGAGTAATGTGATTAAATATAAAAGAAAGAGAGCAGTTATAAATTCTAATGGTGGGTGCTTTGATGTTTTTAGAAGATTGTAATGAGAGTGGAAAACACAACAATAACAACATTTATTTAGCACATTTTCATACAAACAGTAGCTCAAAGTGCTTTACATAATGAAGAATAGAAAAATAAAAGACACAGTAAGAAAATAAAATAAGTCAACATTAATTAACATAGAATAAGAGTAAGGTCCAATGGCCAGGGGGGGGCAGAAAAAAACAAAAAACTCCAGGAGGCTGGAGAAAAAAATAAAATCTGCAGGGATTCCAGACCATGAGACCGCCCAGTCCCCTCTGGGCAGTCTGCCTAATATAAATGAGACAGTCCTCTTTTGATGTAGGGTTCTCACGGAAGGACTTGATGATGATGGTCATGTAGACTTCTGGCTTTCAGTCCATCAATGTTGGAGCATCATGATGCTTTGAGTAGGTGGTGGTGGCGGCGCAGGTCACCACCACAAAGAAACCGGAAAAAGAAACAGAAAAGAGAGTAGGGGTCAGTACGCATTTTAGAGCCACTATGAATAGTTATTATGAAGAATTGAACATACAGAGTATCAGGATTAAGTTAAAGTGAAGTTATGAGAAGGCCATGTTAAAGTAATGTGTTTTCAGCAGTGTTTTAAAGTGCTCTACTGTATCAGCCTGGCGAATTCCTATTGGCAGGCTACTCCAGATTTTAGGTGCATAACAGCAGAAGGCCACCCGCCTCACCACTTCTTTTAAGTTTTGTTCTTGGAATTCTAAGGAGACACTCATTTGAGGATCTGAGGTTACGATTTGGAATATAAGGTGTCAGACATTCCAATATATAAGATGGGGCGAGATTATTTAAGGCTTTATAAACCATAAGCAGAATTTTAAAGTCATTTCTGAATGACACAGGTAACCAGTGTAGTGACATCAAAACTGGAGAGATGTGTTCGGATTTTCTTTTCCTGGTTAGGATTCTAGCAGCTGCATTCTGCACTAGTTGCAAACGATTTATGTCTTTTTTGGGTAGTCCTGAGAGGAGTGCGTTACAGTAATCTAGTTGACTGAAAACAAATACGTGAACTAATTTCTCAGCATCTTTCAGTGATATAAGAGGTCTAACTTTAGCTTTGTTTCTTAAGTGAAAAAATGCTGTCCTAGTGGTCTGATGAATATGCGATTTAAAATTCAGGTTACAGTCAACACTTACCCCTAAGTTTTTTACTTCCGTCTTAACTTGTAATCCTAATGCATCCAGTTTATTTCTGATAACCTCATTGTATCCATTATTGCCAATCACTAAAATTTCAGTTTTCTCTTTATTTAGCTTCAGAAAGTTACTATTCATCCATTGTGAGATACAAGTCATACATTGTGTTCGTGAATTTAGAGAATCGGGGTCATCAGGTGCTATTGATAAGTACAGCTGTGTGTCATCAGCATAGCTGTGGTAGCTCACGTTGTGTCCTGAGATAATCTGACCTAACGGAAGCATGTAGATTGTGAAGAGCAGCGGACCAGGATAGGGCCTTGTGGAACACCATATCGGATATCATGTGTCTTTGAGATTTGATTACCACAACTCACAAAGAATTTTCTCCCTGCCAGGTAGGATTCAAACCAATTTAAGACCCTGTCAGAGAGGCCCACCCATTGACTAAGGCGATTTCTAAGAATATTGTGATCAATGGTGTCAAATGCAGCACTCAGATCTAAGAGGATGAGAACAGATAAATGGCCTCTGTCTGCATTCACCCGCAAGTCATTGACTACTTTAACAAGTGCAGTTTCTGTGCTGTGATTTGTTCTGAAACCCAACTGAAATTTATCAAGAATAGCAGGTTTATTGAGGTGGCCATTTAACTGCATAATGGCTGCCTTCTCTAGAATTTTACTTAAGAAGGGCAGGTTAGAAATGGGTCTAAAATTTTCAAAGGCAGAGGGGTCAAGATTATTTTTCTTGAGCAGGGGTTTAACTACAGCAGTCTTAAGACAGTCTGGAAAGACCCCAGTATCTAATGACGAATTAACTATGTCGAGAATACCATCAATTAGCACGCCTGATATTTCTTTGAAAAAGCTGGTTGGTATTGGGTCAAGGACGCAGGTGGAGGGTTTCAGTTGAGAGATTATTCTATGCAATTCAGGTAAATCTATCCTGGTGAAAGAGTTTAATTTGTTTATAACAGAGTACTGGTGCTTTGGTGCTCCCGCAGTGTTGGGGAGATGTACTATGTTATTTCTAGTATCATTAATTTTTTGATTGAAAAATACAGCAATATTCTCACTGATTTCACTGGAAGTATTCTGGTGCCATTCCTTTGTGTTACCTGGTTTAACAGACGATCAGTTGTAGAGAATAAGACTCTGGGATTACTAGCATTGTTATTTATAATCTAGGAGAAATGGCAGCACCTCTCAAGACGGACAGTGTTATTGTATTTTGTTATTTTAACCTTCAATATCTCATAATGGATAGTTAGTTTAGTTTTCCTCCATTTACACTCAGCTCTACGACATGTTCTTTTTAAATCAGACACTCTTTGGGTCTTCCATGGAATAACAATACTAGAAGATTTTTTAACTGTCTTTTCAGGTGCAACTATGTCAACAGCAGTTCTTACTTTAGAATTAAAGTTTTCCACTTTACTATTTACATTATCCTCGCTATTATAGTTGGCACTGTAAACAGACTGATTGCTTAGAATGTTTGTAAGTTTTAAAGCTGCTGATGAGTCAAAGAAGCATTTTTAAACAAAATGCTTCTCATGAGTGTTTTCTATCATTATTTCTATATTAAATAGTAGAAGAAAGTGGTCTGATAGACGAATATCAATGACCTGCTTCACATCAACTATTTGTCCTTTGGTTAATTGACCACCTGCGCTGGTGCATGATAACAAACAATAGGTTTCCTAATAAATGACGAATTAGAAAAACTTTGGAGAATAAGAAAAAATCTAAAATGTTGAGCGCATGACTTGAACATCATGAAGCTTTAACTGAAGCTGTGATGTATGTTTGGGCAGCAGTGCATTATGTTTAATGAGAATATCCAAAGTCATATTTTGTTAAGACAAGTATATTTCTTAAATTGTATGGTAGCCAAGGCTAAAATAAAAGAAATAAATTAGTAAGATTAAAATCCTCAGCCCTGTGCTCTCAACAAGTGTGAATTTGCTCACGCCAGTGCACACCTAATATGTGTCTCATCTTTCTAATGGGAATCTCGTGTACTTTGACATTAATGGTGACAAGAGCTAACTGTACAAGACATGATGACATTCAGGGGGGGTCTCAGGGTCTTCTTTCAGCATCTTGTGTTCTACTCTCAGCCTGATCTTGCTGGGGCAGCATGGCCTGGACAAGCTGGCAGTGTTGCGAAATCTTCACTTGGAGATGATCTTGGGCCCTTCCGCTCTCCACAGTTATATCAGGTCAATTTGGAGTCACCACTCCACTTCACCTGCATGTTTTTGGGGATGAGGGGAAGAACCAGAATGATCTGAAACACCATTAGCAGCTCCTGTGTAGAACAACTGTGGGCAGGATTTGACCCCAGGACACCTGAACAATAAAGCAGCTGTGCTAAACACTTTTTCCCCATAACACAAGCGGATATATTTATATATTTAGATTTTAGGTCAGATTAATTTCTAGAGGATGTAAATATAATCACATACATTACACATAAGAACAGAAAACCCAAATCCAGACACGTTGGGTTGGAAGGCTCAGATTGGACTGTTTAGCGCTGATATTGATCACCCATTCCATTGCATATGCACCTGCTGATATCAATAATCCATAATAATGTCATCTAGCCTTATCCAATCCGCTACATCCTAACTACAGGGTCGTGGGGGGTTTGCTAGAGCCAATCCCAGCCAACACAGTGCACAAGGCAGGAAACAAACCCCGGGCGCCAGTCCACCGCGAGGACACCACACACTAGGGCCAATTTAGAATCGCCAGTGCACCTAACCTGCATGACTTTGGACTGTGGGAGGAAACCAGAGCACCAGGAGGAAACCCACGCAGACACGGGGAACACATGCAAACTCCATGCAGGGAGGACCCGGTAAGTGAATCCAGGTCTCCTAACTGCAAGGCACCACTGCTACCCACAGCGCCACCGTGCCACCCTATAATAATAATAATAATAATTTTTCTTTTTTTTTTTTAAAAATAATAAATGTATCTTTAGCCATGCATAAAATTCAAATTCCATAATAAAGTGCTACGGCATACAGCGTACACAAAGAACATTTACCCAGAATGCACACATAATGGAACAATAACAAGCTGGACAATACTAAAGACGTCTTAATTGTACTTCATTTTATTTGATTAGAAATGTGTTCAATTAGATATTTGTAGCTGTCTACTCCAACAAGAAGAAAATGAGACAGTCTTGGTGAACGCTTCAGGTTCTGATCTAAGAATATAAGCATCTGCATGTTCTGAGGACAGTCTGGTCCTCCTCTCATCCACAATGTGTGCTGTCGTACTGAACAGACCCTCGCTGTCCCGACTCGTATAAGGAGGCCACAGGTAGGACGACTTTTATTGGTTCATCCTGAAAGCCAGTGGCCCAGCATCTCTTGTGTTAAAAGGATCACAGAGATTAAGATTCACCTCTGATGCTGGACTCAAATATCATTTTTGTGTTTATTGACAATTTCTTCATGCATTCTGCAGTTTTGTTGGCAGGGATATTCTTTAGATCTCTCAGCTGTCATCTGTGTGCTCGAGACACCGGGACTGAGCAGTTTATGTTGTTTGAGGAAATTTGATCAGTCATCTGTATGAAATATAGTGTTCCCTGTATCATTGTTATTA